>NC_133329.1:294803591-295103591 GCF_042186555.1 Aquarana catesbeiana
AGGTAACTGACAGACTTGACATTAAGAAACAGCTTGAAAACTTCCAAAACAACGCCTATGACATAAGCCCATGAAGTGTGAACCAGGCAGCAAAGGACTTCCATAAAATACTACACACCATCGCAGAAACAGCCCAGCTGAGAAAAGCCAACTACAAGAAACCATCCAACAAACAATCTAATAAATGGTTCGACAAAGAATGCAAAACATTAAGGAACACCTTACGGACAGCCTCCAATAACAAACACAGAGACCCTGACAACACTGACCTAAGGATAGCCCATGACACCCTACAGAAAAAATACAAACAAACCCTTAAAAAGAAAAAGCAAAACTTCATCTCCAAAAACCTGCAACAGCTGGAAGAGGCACTTCAGGAAAATTCTTTCTGGGAAATATGGAAGAATATTGGCTCAGCACCCAGGAAAAACAACCTCCACAGCCAAAATGGCGACATCTGGCTCAACTACTTTAAGAACCTCTACAAAGATATTCCAGAGGGGGCTCTAAATGTAGAACAAAAAGACATCATCAAAAGACTAAATGATCTGGAGGAAAAGATTAAGGACTTCCAGAACCCCCTAGATGTACTGGTTACACCACAAGAAATTAGGGAGAAAATCCAAAACCTGCAAACCAAAAAATCCAGTGGGATGGATGGAATCCTGCCAGAGATGATTAAACATGACTCCCCAGATGTCCATGCTGCACTATGCAAAATGTTCAATCTGGTCCTGAGCGCTGATTACTACCCTACAGTATGGAACCAAGGCCTCATAACACCCATCCATAAGAGTGGAGACCAGTATGATCCAGCCAACTACAGAGGAATATGTGTCAGCAGCGCACTAGGGAAACTATTCAACAGTATCCTCAATAAATGGATCCTCAACGTCCTGACACAACACAATGTCCTCAGCCGAAGTCAGGCAGGGTTCATACCAAACCATCGCACTACAGACCACATCTACACCCTGCACAGCCTCATCAAGAACCATGTCCACAATACAAAACATGAAAAGATATTCACCTGCTTTGTGGACTTTAAGAAGCATTTGACTCTGTGTGGCACCCAGGCCTGTTCCTCAAACTATTAGAGAGTGGAATAGGAGGGAAAACATATGAGGTTATCAAGAGTTCATACACTGAGAACAGCTGCAGTATAAAGGTGAATGGGAAAAGAACCGAACACTTCCGGCAAGCCCGAGGAGTCAGACAGGGCTGCAGCCTAAGTCCAACCCTCTTCAACATCAACGAACTGGCTGCAACTCTAGAATCCTCCCCAGCACCAGGACTGACTCTACATGACACTGAGGTGAAGTTCCTGCTGTATGTGGATGACCTCCTACTTCTGTCACCAACAGAGAAAGGCCTACAAGACAGCCTGGAACTGCTGGAGAAATACAGTGCCACGTGGGCACTACCATTCAACTCAAGTAAAACAAAGATCATGGTTAGGGATAAGCCAAACACCCCCCTGTTCGGTTTGCACCAGAACATGCGAACAGGCAAAAAATTTGTTCGAACACACGAACACCGTTAAAGTCTATGGGACATGAACATAAATAATCAAAAGTGCTAATTTTAAAGGCTTATATGCAAGTTATTGTCATTAAAAGTGTTTGGGGACCCGGGTCCTGCCCCAGGGGACATGGATCAATGCAAAAAAAAGTTTTAAAAACAGCCGTTTTTTCAGGAGCAGTGATTTCAATAATGCTTAAAGTGAAACAATAAAAGTGTAATATTCCTTTAAATTTCATTCCTGGGGGATGTCTATAGTATGACTGTAAAGGGGCGCATGTTTCCCGTGTTTAGAACAGTCTGACACCAAAATTACATTTCAAAGGAAAAAAAGTCATTTAAAACTCGCGGCTATTAATGAATTGCCGGTCCGACAATACACATAAAAGTTCATTGATAAAAATGGCATAGGAATTCCCCACAGGGGAACCCCGAACCAACATTTTAAAAAAAAATGACGTGGGGGGTCCCCCTAAATTCCATACCAGGCCCTTCAGGTCTGGTATGGATATTAAGGGGAACCCCGGCCAAAATTAAAAAAACATTGCGTGGGGTCCCCCCAAAAATCCATACCAGACCCTTATCCGAGCATGCAACCTGGCAGGCCACAGGAAAAGAGGGGGGGAGGAGAGAGCGCTCCCACTCCTGAACCGTACCAGGCCACATGCCCTCAACATTGGGAGGGTGCTTTGGGGTAGCCCCCCAAAACACCTTGTCCCCATGTTAATGGGGACAAGGGCCTCATCCCCACAACCCTTGCCCGGTGGTTATGGGGGTCTGCAGGCGGGGGGGCTTATCAGAATCTGGAAGCCCCCTTTAACAAGGGGACCACCAGATCCCGGCCCTCCCCCCTGTGTGAAATGGTAAGGGCCTACCATTTCACAAAAAAACTGTAAAAAATGTAAAAAATTACAAGAGACAGTTTTTGACAATTCCTTTATTTAAATGCTTCTTTCTTCTTTCTTCTATCTTCTATCTTCCTTCGGTTTCTTCCTCCATCTTCTCCTACTTCTGGTTCTTCTGGTTCTTCCTCCAGTGTTCTCGTCTGGCATCTTCCTCCGCGGCGCTTCTTCCCTTCTTCTCGGGCCGCTCCGCATCCACCATGATGGGAAGCTCCTGCTGTGTGACGCTTCTGCTCTTCTGACGGTTCTGACCCCGCCCCCCTCTGATGCACGGTGACTTCCCTGTCCGCCCCCTCTGACGTCACGGGGAATGCCACAGGGAAGTCCCCTTGCATCAGAGGGGGGCAGGGTCACTGGGTGGCCCCGCCCTCCGTTATTTAAGAACCGTCAGAAGAGAAGCGTCACACAGAGGGAGCCTCCCATCATGGTGGATGCAGAGCGGCCCGAGAAGAAGGGAAGAAGACGCCGGCGCTGCGGAGGAAGATGCCGGACGAGAACACTGGAGGAAGACCCAGAAGAAGAAGAAGATGGAGGAAGAAACCGAAGGAAGATAGAAGATAGAAGAAAGAAGAAAGAAGAAAGACGATAGAAGATAGAAGAAAGAAGAAGCATTTAAATAAAGGAATTGTCAAAAACTGTCTCTTGTCATTAACATTTTTGACAGTTTTTTTGTGAAATGGTAGGAGTACCCCCTTACCATTTCACACAGGGGGGAGGGCCGGGATCTGGGGGTCCCCTTGTTCAAGGGGGCTTCCAGATTCCGATAAGCCCCCCCGCCTGCAGACCCCCACAACCACCGGGCAAGGGTTGTGGGGATGAGGCCCTTGTCCTCATCAACATGGGGACAAGGTGTTTTGGGGTGCTACCCCAAAGCACCCTCCCAATGTTGAGGGCATGTGGCTTGGTATGGTTCAGGAGGGGGGGGCACTCTCTCGTCCCCCCCCTCTTTTCCTGTGGCCTGCCAGGTTGCATGCTCGCTTTTAAAAAAAAATTTGGCACGGGGTTCCCCTTAAAATCCATACCAGACCTGAAGGGTCTGGTATGGATTTTTGGGGGGACCCCACGCCATTTTTTAAAAAATTTTGGCCGGGGTTCCCCTTAATATCCATACCAGACCTGAAGGGCCTGGTATGGAATTTAGGGGGACCCCCAACGTCATTTTTTTTTAAATTTTGGTTCGGGGTTCCCCTGTGGGGAATTCCCATGCCGTTTTTATCAATTAACTTTTATGTGTATTGTCGGACCAGCAATTCATTAATAGCCGCGAGTAGTTTTAAATGACTTTTTTTCCTTTGAAATGTCATTTTGCTGTCAGACTGTTCTAAACACGGGAAACATGCGTCCCTTTACAGGCATACTATAGACACCCCCCAGGTACGGAATTGAAAGGAATGTTACACTTTTATTGTTTCACTTTAACCATATTAAAATCACTGCTCCTGAAAAAACGGCCGTTTTTAAAACATGCGTCCCTTTACAGGCATACTATAGACACCCCCCAGGTACGGAATTGAAAGGAATGTTACACTTTTATTGTTTCACTTTAACCATATTAAAATCACTGCTCCTGAAAAAACGGCCGTTTTTAAAACTTTTTTTTGCATTGATCAATGTCCCCTGGGGCAGGACCCAGGTCCCCAAACACTTTTTATGACAATAACTTGCATATAAGCCTTTAAAATTAGCACTTTTGATTTCTCCCATAGACTTTTAAAGGGTGTTCCACGGCTTTCGAATTTGCCGCGAACACCCCAAATTGTTCGCTTTTCAGCAAACTGGCGAACAGCCAATGTTTGAGTCGAACATGAGTTCGACTCGAACTCGAAGCTCATCCCTAATCATGGTGTTTCAAAAGAAAAATACTAAACAAACAAAGAGCCCTTCCTTTACATTAAACAACTGCACTGTTGATGAAACTAACAGCTACACATACCTCGGCTTAGAAATTAACAAATCAGGAAGTCTCAAGCCAGCCATAGAGGCACTAAAAGACAAGGCATGCAGAGCCTTCTATGCCATCAGAAGACAGCTGTACCACCTAAAACCACCAGTGAGAGTCTGGCTCAGAATATTTGATAGTGTCATCACCCCAATTCTTCTTTATGGCAGTGAAGTTTGGGGTCCTGTCACCCACCCAGACCAATCCAAATGGGACCCCAGCCCAACAGAAATATTCCATCTGGAATTCTGCAAGCACCTCCTCCAAGTCCATTGGAGCACCTCCAACAGTGCTTGCCGGTCTGAGTTGGGCAGATTTCCCTTACTTCTCGCAGTACAGAAGAGGGCGCTATCATACTATAAAACAGCAGTCCCAACTCATACCACCATAAACACTTACTGAACAGTAAAGACCAGTCCAGGCCATGTGGCCTGCAACAATTCATCAACACCTTGTCTATCCCAAACTCTCAACAATGCGGCCTGACAAAATCTCAAATAAAAAACATAATCAATGACTCCAAAGAAAAACATGTTGGAGAATGGAGAAGTGAACTAAGAGAGGAGAGAGAAAAAGAGAGGGGAGAGAGAAGGACAGAGAGAGGGAGGAGAGAAAAGGAGAGAGAGAGGAAGGGGGAGAGAGAGAGAGGGAGGAGAGAGAAGGAGAGGGAGAGGGAGAGGGAGGGGGAGAGAGAGAGGGAGGAGAGAGAGAAAGAGAGAGAGGAGAGAGAATCAAAGAGAGGAGGAGAGAGAGAGAAGGAGAGAAAGAAGGAGAGAGAGAAGGAGAAAGGAGAGAGAAGGAGAGAGAGGGGGGCAAGAGAGAGAGAGAGAAGGAGAGATAGAAGGAGAGAGGGAGAAGAAGAGAGAAGGAGAAAGAGAGAAGGAGAGAGAGAGAGAGAGAGAGAGAGAGAGAGAGGGAAAGATAGAGAGAGGGAGAGAGAAGGGGAGAGAAGGAGAAGGAGAGGGGGGCAAGAGAGAGAGAGAGAGAGAAGGAGAGATAGAAGGAGAGAGAGAAGGAGAGAGGGAGAAGAAGAGAGAAGGAGAAAGAGAGAAGGAGAGAGAGAGAGAGAGAGAGAGAGAGAGAGAAGGAGAGAGAGAAGGAGAGAGGGAGAGGGAGAGAGAGAGAGGAGAGCAAGAGGGAAACAGAGAGAGAGGAGAGAGAGAAGGAGAGAGGGAGGGAGGAGATAGAAGGAGAAAGAGAGGGAGGGGGGAGAGAGAGAGAGGGAGGAGAGAGGAGAGAGAGACAAGGAGAGAGAAGGAGAGAGAGAGAAGGAGAGAGAGAGAAAAGGAAAGAGAGAGAAGGAGAGAGAGAGAGAAGGAGAGAGAGAGAGAAGGAGAGAGAGAAGGAGAGAGACGGAAGGAGAGAGAGAGAGGGAGAGAGAGAGAAGGAGAGAGGGAGAGAGAGAGAAGGAGAGAGGGAGAGAGAGAGAAGGAGAGAGAGAAGGAGAGAGAGAAGGGGAGAGAGAGAAAGAGAGAGAGAAGGAGAGAGAGAGGGAGGAGAGAGAGGGAGGGGGGATAGAGAGGGGAGAGAGAGAGAAGGAGAGAGAGAGGAAGGGGGAGAGAGAGAGGGAGGAGAGAGAAGGAGAGGGAGGGGGGAGAGAGAGAGGGAGGAGAGAGAGAGAGAGAGAGGGAGGAGAGAAAAGGAGAGGGAGAGGGAGGAGGAGATAGAGAGGGAGGAGAGAGAGAGAGAGAGAGAGAGAGAGAGAGAGAGAGAGAGAGAGGGAGGAGAGAGAAGCAGAGAGAGAAGGAGGAGAGAGAGAGAGAGAGAGAGAGAGAGAGAGAGAGAGAGGAGAGAAAGAAAGAGAGAGAGAAGGAGAAAGAAGGAGAGAGAGGGGGCAAGAGAGAGAGAGAGAGAAGAAGAGGTAGAATGAGAGAGAGAAGGAGAGAGGGAGAAGAAGAGAGAAGGAGAAAGAGAGAAGAAGAGAGAAAGAGAAAGAGAGAGAGAGAGAGAGAGAGAGAGAGAGAGAGAAGGAGAGAGAGAAGGAGAAAGAGAGGGGGGAGAGAGAGAGACAGAGAGACAGAGAAGGAGAGAGACAGAAAAGGAGAGAGAAGGAGAGAGATAGAGAGAGAAGGAGAGAGGGAGAGAGAGAGAAGGAGAAAGAGAGAAGGAGAGAAGAGAGAGAAAGAAGGAGAGAAGGAGAGAGAGGGAGAGAGAGAGGGGGGGGGAGACAGAGAAGGAGAGAGAGGGAGGGAAATAGAGAGAGGGGGGAGGGAGAGAGAAGGAGAGAGGGAAGGGGAGAGAGAGAGAGAGAGAGAAGGAGAGAGGGAGAGAGAGAAGGAGAAAGAGAAGGAGAGAGGAGAGGTAGAGGGGGAGAGAGAGAGAGAGAGAGAGAAGGAGAAAGAGACAAGGTGAGAGAAGGAGAGGAAGAGAGGGGAGAGAGAGAGAGAGAGAGAGAGAGAGAGAAGGAGAAAGAGACAAGGTGAGAGAAGGAGAGGAAGAGAGGAGAGAGAGAGAGAGCAGCCCACAATATACAGGGATCTGTAAAGTCAATATTTTCCCATTGCAAATGGTCAGAAGTCATTCCTTATTAAAAACGCTTGTAAGCGAAAACGCTCATTGAAGTCCTTAAACGCGGCATGTAAAAGCGGCAAAATGAACGATTTTTCATGTCGGTTACAAGCTGTCAAGTTACATCGCTTAGAAGAGGTTTTCAAAAGTCCAGTGTACATGAAGACTTGACTAACAAATAAAAGTTGAACTCCAGCCAACACTTTCTACGCTGATAGTTTTTTTTATTTCTTTAATGATAGGGGTTTTACATAAATGAGACCATTGTGAGTACCCCTGTCAGTGGTAAATGGTTTGTCTCAACCCTCAAACTGCTACTTTGTCTGGACAGCTTGGTTTGTTAAAATAAGTTAAAACTTTGCAGACTTCTTGGCTGGATCATCAGTTAAAAAAAGGCAAAAAGTTTAAAAAAAGAGAAAACTAATGCAGCCACTACATCTAAGAATTGGTCAGCTTGATCACTGGAAAAACCTGACCAGAAACCTCTGAAGTGGCACTCATATCAACAATACCTGGGTCAATTGTAATGAATAAGAAACATGGCCTAATGTTATCTGTGTCAGCCCAACAAGGTCTCTGAACTTCCTCATCCGTGTTTCGGTCTGTTATACATGATCTGAAATATTGTTTCATGTCTTGTTATTGTTGAATCTTTCTTTCACTGTGCTTATGGTTTACTCTGTAAATTTCTGTATTTTGATATGCTTCAAAACCCAATAAAAAAATAATTGGTGAGTTGCAATTTAAGGGCCGGTTCACACCAGAAAACAGTGAAGGAAAGGCATATTCTGTTATCATTTCCCACTCCACGAACGAACGCACTGCCCTTGTTATCTGTTACAGGTGCCAATGTATTGTTGACTGCACCCCAAATACAAATCGCAAAGGCAGTGTGTTTGTGTGCACCAAATTGCATGGTGCCACAGTACCATGAGATTTTATGTGCTGCATTTTGCAAGGTAGCGCATTCTTCTGTGTCCCGGAGTGCATCGCATGGGAACACGTGGGAATCACACAGGAATGTGCACCACATTCCTGTGCAATCCTTGACTGCTTCCAAATTTATCTAGGCAAAGAGCTGTAATTATCAAATATTTCATTTGTGGATTCGATATCGCAGCAGAACTATGAAATACAGTGGTTCAGGCACCAGTTTGTTTCATTGTTTAATATTCAAAATGGGTTGAGCTGATTTTTACTAGGAGAATGACTAATGGTGCCTACAGACACTAGATGGCAACTGGTTGTGTATGCAAAGCCCATCCACTGTACAATTGTTACTATTAATGGTCGTTGTACAAATATGCAAAATCACAAACAACCAAACAATGCAGGCATCACCTGTCACGACTAAACCAATAGTGATCCTTCAGGATAATCAGGAAGATGTGACAGGTTCCTAATGATGTCCTGGATGTGATGAAATGTGTAGAGGTGGGATTTCCAGTTGTCATATCACTTTCCCCATTTGGAGCTAGGGTTGCCACCTTTTCTTCGAGCCAAACCCGAACACTTCAGCGGGGCTTGGCATTTTTTTTGTAGCATAAACTATGAGATTGTAAAATACCTGTGACACCTCTGTGTGTCCGAGGGGAGTAGTAGTGTGGCATGCACATCGGTGAACAGTGGGTGTAGCCAATTGCATATAGTGGAGGTGTGGGTAATGTGCAATATAGTGTATACAGTGCAGGTGTGTGTAATGTACAATATACTGTATATAGTGCAGGTGTGTGTAATGTACAATATAGTGTATACAGTGCAGGTGTGTGTAATGTACAATATAGTGTATATAGTGCAGGCGTGTGTAATGTACAATATAGTGTATATAGTGCAGGCGTGTGTAATGTTCAATATAGTGTATATAGTGCAGGAGTGTGCAATGTACAATATAGTGTATATAGTGCAGGTGTGTGTAATGTGCAATATAGTGTATACAGTGCAGGTGTGTGTATTGTACAATATAGTGTATATAGTGCAGGCGTGTGTAATGTGCAATATAGTGTATATAGTGCAGGCGTGTGTAATGTACAATATAGTGTGTATAGTGCAGGAGTGTGTAATGTACTATATAGTGTGTATAGTGCAGGCGTGTGTAATGTACAATATAGTGTATATAGTGTAGGCGTGTGTAATGTACAATATAGTGTATATAGTGCAAGCGTGTGTAGTGTACAATATAGTGTATATAGTGCAGGTGTGTGTAATATACAATATAGTGTATATAGTGCAAGCGTGTGTAATGTACAATATAGTGTATATAGTGCAGGCGTGTGTAATGTACAATATAGTGTATATAGTGCAGGCGTGTGTAATGTACAATATAGTGTATATAGTGCAGGTGTGTGTAATGTACAATATAGTGTATATAGTGCAGGCGTGTGTAATGTCCAATATATCCAATATAGTGTATATAGTGCAGGTGTGTGTGATGTCCAATATAGCGTATATAGTGCAGGCGTGTGTAATGTCCAATATAGTGTATATAGTGCAGGCGTGTGTAATGTACAATATAGTGTATATAGTGCAGGTGTGTGTAATGTGCAATATAGTGTATACAGTGCAGGTGTGTGTAATGTACAATATAGTGTATACAGTGCAGGTGTGTGTAATGTGCAATATAGTGTATACAGTGCAGGTGTGTGTAATGTGCAATATAGTGTATACAGTGCAGGTGTGTGTAATGTACAAAGAAACAAATAAAAATATTCAGCGCTGACTAAACGAACGGACAATACAAAATTAAATGCTAGCAGACACAAAGGTAAATTCAACAACACCTAAATTCCATAAGTAAAAAACAAACAGTGCTGCGCAAATAAAAATGTCCTTCAAACAATGCATCAGATGGAACAAACGGAGCAGATGGAGTGAAAAGGCAGGGCCACCAGTGCACACTCAAGACGACATGGGGTTAAGTCATAACATAATTGTGATCCCTTCACCACATATAGATGGCCCCTCACCTGAAGCATTCGACCTGAGACAGGTCATAAAGCATAAATACCATCAAATAGGTAAGCCGATCCAAATGGTGACAGCACAGTGTTCCGTATTCCGCACTCATCGGATAATGGACAGTAGTATATGCAAGAAAATAATAACACATATAGTGCTCTCTGCTTGTATGTTTATTAAAAAAGCAAGGTAAAATATATTGCACTTACAATAACCGGCACTCAGATCTGAGTGCCGGCTCAGCAGCATGAGATCGTGTTGATTAGGCTGACGGCCGCGGGTGACGTCATGCGCTCCTGGCCCCCGTACGCGTTACGGACAGAAACCCAGGCAGAAGTTACCAAACCCGTACTGTCCGGGTCTATCCTGTATGGGTGGCAACCCTATGGAGCGCATCCTGGCCCCATAGTATTGTGGAGCAGCGGTGCATAGTATTGTGGAGCAGCGGTGCTAGTCATTCCAGGTGGCAGGAGGGAGGGGGGGCACCATAATAATTGAGTGCATTCCTTTTTATGGAAAACCATTGTCTGTGTTATTCCTGGTGAGTAATCAAGCAGTGGTGACTGGAGGTTACAAGGGGAAAAGATTTAATAATTGGTGCATATTGACCTTCTTATAATTAGAAAGAGCTCCATAATGTCTGATATGTGAGCACCCCTCAAGGAGCACTCAGGGCAGCACAAGAATTTGTTGGATCACAGGTGGTGAAGAAAGATTGTGTTGATTACATGGCACTTTGTGGACTGTTTACTGCACTTTATGCTCAGAAGTTTTGATTGCAAAGTTAATACGGTACTTTTGAAAGGCACTTTATGGATATTATATACAGTATGTGATTTGGTTCTCATGACATTTATCCTTTTTGCAGTATTATGTTTTCTTGATACATTTATTAAGCCTTACAATTTATTGTTTGAAGAATCTTTATTAATAGAGGTAGTGCTGCTCTTTTGAGCTTATATTTGATCATGGTAAATAGCCATGTCGGGCAAACACTTTTTGAATATTTGTAGATACTGTGTACTGAAACTGCCATCCAGTACATTGCACATCATATCATATTTTAAAGAGTTAAAGAGATGCATGGCATTTCCTCTTAAAATATACCTCTGTTGAATATGCCAAAGAGTTAATAGAACAACAATTTTCTACCTCCGCAGACTGACCTGCCAGAGGCTTCTAGCACTGCATGACAATCCATTTTCTTGAAATTAGTGGAAGAGGAACATGCCATTTCTGCCCTCTTGTAGTGCTGACATTTATGTCTCTTTTACATATGTAAGATCTATATTTTTAGATAATCTCTTTTGAAAAGAAGGGCACTGTGAACTTATAACAGATCCTACAGAGCACTTACGGTCACTTGAACCCTAATATTTCCATTACTGGAAACATAAAAGTAAGTCTTATAATAGGATCCATTAGCTGTCAAACAGCACACCCCTTTTGGAGCAACATAAAATGCCTATAGCAATATGCATGTGAATTAAAAGTTTTAAATATCTACAGTGCATCCGGAAAGTATTCACAGCGCTTTACTTTTTCCACATTTTGTTATGTTACAGCCTTATATCAAAATGGATTACATTCATTATTTTCCTCAAAATTTTACAAACAATACCCCATAATGACAACGTGAAAGAAGTTTGTTTAAAATCTTTGCAAATGTATTAAAAATAAAAAAATAAAAAAAACCAAAGGCACATACAGTATCTCACAAAAGTGAGTACACCCCTCACATTTTTGTAAATATTTTATTATATCTTTTTATGTGACAACACTGAAGAAATGACACTTTGCTACAATGTAAAGTAGTGAGTGTACAGCTTGTATAACAGTGTAAATTTGCTGTCCCCTCAAAATAACTCAACACACAGCCATTAATGTCTAAACCTCTGGCAACAAAAATGAGTACACCGATAAGACCCCTTTCACACTGGGGCGGGGTGGGCATTAGCAGTAAAGAGCAGCTTTTCGGCTGCTAGTGGTGTGCTTTTAACCCCCACTGGCGGCCAAAGAAAGGGTTAACAGCGCCTGTGTTGCGGCGCTGCCAAAGCGCTTTGCAGGGGCTTCGGCAGCGCTGCCCATTCATTTCAATGGGCAGGGCGTTTTGGGAATGGTGTATCCACCGCTCTCGCACCACCTCAAAGATGCTGCTTGCAGGACTTTTTATCCCTTCCTGCAAGTGCACCGCCCGAGTGTGAAAGCACTTGAGCTTTCACACTGGGGTGGCTTGAGAGGTGCATTTCAGGTGCTTTTTAGCACTAAAACACCTGAGAAGCGCCCAAGTGTGAAAGGGGTGTTAGTGAAAATGTCCAAATTGGGCCCAATTAGCCATTTTCCCTCCCTGGTGTCTTGTGTTACAAGGTCTCAGGTGTGAATGGGGAGCAGGTGTGTTAAATTTGGTGTTGGTGCTCTCACTCTCTCATACAGGTCACTGCAAGTTCAACACGGCACCTCATGGCAAAGAACTCTGAATATCTGAAAAAAAGAATTGCTGCTCTACATAAAGATGGCATAGGCTATAAAAAGATAGCCAAGACCCTGAAACTGAGCTGCAGCACTGTGGCCAAGACCATACAGTGGTTTAACAGGACAGTTTCCACTCAGAACAGGCCTCGCCATGGTTGACCAAAGAAGTTGAGTGCACGTGCTCAGCATCATAACCAGAGGTTGTCTTTGGGAAATAGACGTGTGAGTGCTGCTAGCATTGCTGCAGAGGTTGAAGGGGTGGAGGGTCAGCCTGTCAGTGCTCAGACCCAATGCCACACACTGCATCAAATTGGTCTGCATGGCTGTCGTCCCAGAAGGAAGCCTCTTCTACAGATGATGCACAAGAAAGCCCGCAAACAGTTTGCTGCAGACAAGCAGACTAAAGGACATGGATTACTGGAACCATGTCCTGTGGTCTGATGAGACAAAGATAAACTTATTTGGTTCAGATGGTGTCAAGCGTGTGTGGCGGCAACCAGGTGAGGAGTACAAAGACAAGTGTGTCTTACCTACAGTCAAGCATGGTGGTGGGAGTGTCATGGTCTGGGGCTGCATGAGTGCTGCCGGCACTGGGGAGCTACAGTTCATTGAGGGAACCATGAATGCCAACATGTACTTTGACATACTGAAGCAGAGCATGATCCCCTCCCTTTGGAGACTGGGTCACAGGGCAGTATTCCAACATAATGACCCCAAACACACCTCCAAGATGACCACTGCCTTACATAGTTACATAGTTACATAGTACGTGAGGTTGAAAAAAGACACAAGTCCATCAAGTCCAACCTATGTGTGTGATTATGTGTCAGTATTGCATTATATATCCCTGTATGTTGTGGGCATTCAGGTGCTTATCTAATAGTTTCTTGAAGGTATCAATGCTCCCCGCTGAGACCACCGCCTGTGGAAGGGAATTCCACATCCTTGCCGCTCTTACAGTAAAGAACCCTCTACGTAGTTTAAGGTTAAACCTCTTTTCTTCCAATTGTAATGAGTGGCCACGAGTCTTGTTAAACTCTCTTCTGCGAAAAAGTGTTATCCCTATTGTGGGGTCACCAGTACGGTATTTGTAAATTGAAATCATATCCCCTCTCAAGGGTCTCTTCTCCAGAGAGAATAAGTTCAGTGCTTTCCTCATAACTAAGATCCTCCAGACCCTTTATTAGCTTTGTTGCTCTTCTTTGTACTCGCTCCATTTCCAGTACATCCTTCCTGAGGACTGGTGCCCAGAACTGGACAGCATACTCCAGGTGCGGCTGGACCAGAGCCTTGTAGAGTGGGAGAATTATCGTTTTATCTCTGGAGTTGATCCCCTTTTAATGTATGCCAATATTCTGTTTGCTTTGTTAGCAGCAGCTTGGCATTGCATGCCATTGCTGAGCCTATCATCTACTAGGACCCCCAGGTCCTTTTCCTTCCTAGATTCCCCCAGAGGTTCTCCCCCCAGTGTATAGATTGCATTCATATTTTTGCCACCCAAACGCATTATTTTACATTTTTCTACATTGAACCTCATTTGCCATGTAGTCGCCCACCCCATGAATTTGTTCAGGTCTTTTTGCATAGTTTCCACATCCTGCGGAGAAGTTATTGCCCTGCTTAGCTTAGTATCATTTGCAAATACAGAGATTGAACTGTTTATCCCATCCTCCAGATCGTTTATGAACAAATTAAATAGGATTGGTCCCAGCACAGAACCCTGGGGAACCCCACTACCCACCCCTGACCATTCTGAGTACTCCCCATTTATCACCACCCTCTGAACTCGCCCTTGTAGCCAGTTTTCAATCCATGTACTCACCCTATGGTCCATGCCAACTGACCTTATTTTGTACAATAAACGTTTATGGGGAACTGTGTCAAATGCTTTTGCAAAATCCAGATACACCACATCTACGGGCCTTCCTTTATCTAGATGGCAACTCACCTCCTCATAGAAGGTTAATAGATTGGTTTGGCAAGAATGATTCTTCATGAATCCATACTGATTACTGCTAATGATACCGTTCTTATTACTAAAATCTTGTATATAGTCCCTTATCATCCCCTCCAAGAGTTTACATACTATTGATGTTAGGCTAACTGGTCTGTAATTCCCAGGGATGTATTTTGGGCCCTTTTTAAATATTGGTGCTACATTGGCTTTTCTCCAATCAGCTGGTACCATTCCAGTCAGTAGACTATCTGTAAAAATTAGGAACAACGGTCTGGCAATCACTTGACTGAGTTCCCTAAGTACCCTCGGATGCAAGCCATCTGGTCCCGGTGATTTATTAATGTTAAGTTTCTCAAGTCTAATTTTAATTCTGTCCTCTGTTAACCATGGAGGTGCTTCCTGTGTTGTGTCATGAGGATAAACACTGCAGTTTTGGTTACTGAAGCCCCCCGATTCACTCATGAAGACTGAGGAGAAGAATAAATTCAATACCTTCGCCATCTCCCCATCCTTTGTAACCAGATGTCCTTCCTCATTCTTTATGGGGCCAATATGGTTTGTCCTCCCTTTTTTACTGTTTACATACTTAAAGAATTTCTTGGGATTTTTTTTGCTCTCCTCCGCTATGTATCTTTCATGTTCTATCTTAGCTGTCCTAATTGCACCCTTACATTTCTTGTTGCATTCTTTATAAAGTCTGAATGCTGAGGATGATCCCTCAACCTTGTATTTTTTGAAGGCCTTCTCCTTTGCTCTTATATGCATTTTTACTTTGGAGTTAAGCCATCCAGGACTTTTGTTCGCTCTTTTAAATTTATTACCCAATAGGATACATTGGCTAATGCCCTTATTTAATATGCTCTTAAAGCAAACCCATCTCTCCTCTGTATTCTTTGTTCCTAATATTTTATCCCAATTTATGCCTTTTAGCAAGGTTTGTGGTTTAAGGAAGTTGGCTCTTTTGAAATTCAGTGTCTTTGTATTCCCTTTATGTTTCCTATTTGTGTGATTTATACTAAAACTAATTGACCTGTGATCGCTGTTACCTAAATTGCCCTGTATTTCCACATCCGCAATCAATTTCCACATCCGTGGAAAGAAGCTGAAGGTAAAGGTGATGGACTGGCCAAGCATGTCTCCAGACCTAAATCCCTATTGAGCGTCTGTGGGGCATCCTCAAATGAAAGGTGAAGGAGCGGAAGGTCTTTAACATTCACCAGCTCTGTGATGTCGTCATGGAGGAGTGGAAGAGGACTCCAGCTGCAACCTGTAAAGCTCTGGTGAACTCCATGCCCAAGAGGGTTAAGGCAGTGCTGGAAAATAATGGTGGCCACACAAAATATTGACACTTTGGGCCCAATTTGGACATTTTCACTTAGGGGTGCACTCACTTTTGTTTCCAGCTGCTTAAACATTAATGGCTGTGTGTTGAGTTATTTTGAGGGGACAGCAAATTTACACTGTTATACAAGCTGTACACTCACTACTTTACATTATAGCAAAGTATCATTTCTTCAGCATTGTCACATGAAAAGATATAATAAGGGGAGACAAGTTATTGAGGTGACCAGGGAGCCCGAGACCTCCTCTGCACTAATAAGTTAACAGTGCATGTCAGAGCACAAACCAAGCCATGAAGTCCAAGGAATCATCTGTAGACAGGATTGTATCAAGGCACAGATCTGGGGAAGAGTACAGAAAATTTCTGCAGCATTGGAGGTCACAATGAGCACAGTGTCCTCCATCATCCATAAATGGAAGAAGTTTAGAACCACCGGGACTCTTCCTAAAGTGGGCCACCTGGCCAAACTGAGCAATCGGGGAGAAAGGCCTTAGTCAGGGAGGTGACCAAGAACCCAATGGTCACTCTGACAGAGCTCTAGCTTTTCTCTGTGGAGAGAGGAGAACCTTCCAGCAGAACAACCATCTCTGCAGCACTTCACCAATCAGGTCTGTATGGTAGAGTGGCCACACAGAAGCTACTCCTCACTAAAAGGCACATGACAGCCCGCCTAGAGTTTGCCAAAAGGCACCTGAAGAACTCTCAGACCATGAGAAAAAAAATTCTCTGGTCTGATGAAACAAAGATTGAACTCTTTAGCCTGAATGGCAGGTTTCATGTCTGGAGGAAACCAGGTACCACTCATCACCTGGCCAATACCATCCCTACAGTGAAGCATGTTGGTGGCAGCATCATGCTGTGGGGATATTTTTCAGTGGTAGGAACTGGGAAATTAGTCAGGATCGAGGGAAAGATGAATGCAGCAATGTACAGAGACATCCTTGAGAGACCTGAAAATGCCTGTGCACTGACGCTCACCCATCCAATCTGATGGATCTTGAGAGGTCCCGCAAAGAAGAATGGGAGAAACTGACCAAAAATAGATGTGCCAAGCTTGTAGCATCATATATCATAATATTTGCTTATCCTGGAGTTCAGTTTTATTATCTGTAATTAATAACCAACCTTTAACCACTTGCCGACTGGCCCACGCCAATATATGTCGGCAGAAGGGCACGTACAGGCAGATTAATGTACCTGTATGTTGCCCTTTCAGAAGCAGTTTGCGGGCGTGTGCGTGCCTGCCGCGAACTCCGTGAGTGTGATCGCGGGTCCCGCAGACTTGATGTCCGCGGTGATACCCGCGATCGCCTCACAGAGAGGAAGAACGAGGAAATGCTGATGTAAACAAGCATTTCCCCGTTCTGCCTAGTGACACTGACACTGATCACAGTTCCCTGTAATCGGGAGTGGTGATCAGTGTCGTGTCCCCCACTGTTAGAATCACTCCCTAGGGGACACTTAACCCCTACAACGCCACATAGTGGTTAACCCCTTCACTGCCAGTCACATTTACACAGTAATCGACGCATTTTTAATTGCACTGATCGCTGTATAAACGTGAATGGTCCCAAAATCGTGCCCAAAAGTGTCCAATCTGTCCGCCATAATGTCGCAGTCATGATAAAAATCGCTGATTGCCACCACTACTAATAAAAAAAAAATTAATAAAGTTGCCATAAAACTATCCCCTATTTTGTAGACGCTTAAACTTTTGCGCAAACCAATCAATAAACGCTTATTGCGATTTTTTTTACCAAAAATTTCTAGAAAAATACGTATCGGCCTAAACTGAGGAAAAAAAATGTTTTTTATATATTTTTTGGGGATATTTATTAAAAATTTTTTTTTATGAAAAAAAAGTAAAAAATTATGCATTTTTTTCAAAATTGTCGCTATTTTTTTGTTTATAGCGCAAAAAATAAAAACCGCAGAGGTGATCAAATACTACCAAAAGAAAGCTCTATTTGTGGGGAAAAAGGACATCAATTTTGTTTGGGAGCCACATCGTACGACCGCACAATTGTCATTTAAAGCGACACAGTGTCGAATCGCAAAAAGTGCTCTGGTCTTTGGGCAGCCAAATGGTCTGGGGCTTAAGTGGTTAATTATAAAATATGCATGTTAAGTCAACATAATCAACAAGTGTGGATATACATAGAGAAAGGTGCCAAACACCTAGCAAAGCCATTAGTAAAGAAGTGAATACAACCTCAGCCAGCTTCATTTACAGCCACTTACCCCATCACCGGAAGCTTCCTCTGCTCGGCGGTGGCGGCCTCCCATTCTCCTGCTTTCCACGGGTCATCACAGCGATGGCGGCTTCCGTTTCTTCCCTCCTTCTCGGCGGCCAATTGGGAGTCTTCTCTTTTTGGCCAATCGGAAAACGGGTCTTACGCCCACTTCTGATTGGCTGGCTCGAGGATCGGCGTTTTAACAGCGAATATTTATTTGCTGTTGTAACACCCCTGGGTGGGATCGAAGCATATTCTCTGCGACCCGAATCCACCCTATTTTGAAGCCTATTAGAGCCTCTGGCTTCAAAAGAAAAATGACCTCTGTAATTCATGCGAACGGTGTCCTGAAAGGGGCCGGATGTACGAATAGGGGGTGGCCGCGGCAGTCGTGGATAGATTCATGCTATGCATGAATCTATCCATTTCATACAAGGGGTGGCATGGAGAGAGGGGGCGGAGCCTAGGCGCCCCATGGGGTCTTCAATCCACAGTATGCAAGGAATTAGATGGGCTCCTGCCCAGCCAGCACCCATTGCAGGAAAGACAGGATGGACTTACAGGAGCTTGAGCAGAGACCTTAAGTTTTTTTATTTTCCAATAATTAATATTGAAAAAAAAAGTTTCGACAAACAGTACTAACTTGTACAAATGAATATCAAACAGTGTTACATTGAGAAGTGACAAAGCAATCGTATTCTGATCATATCACAACTAAGCAATATTAGAGTGGCAATCCACAACCAATTCTGAAGGGGTAGGATGAAGATTTATAGAAGGCACAAAGTTCAGTGGTTGGGGTTGGCCATTCACTATAGGTATTGTACATATATATGATACTTGCACATGGGTAATGCAGAACTATTATGCATATATTGTTCGAGAGGGAAAATAAAAATACTATAAAAATAGATTCTGTTAAATTAAACAACATTTCCAGTGCTAAACAGAGGAACACCATGCTTCCATACTTAGACTAGGCTAGAGGCAGCCTTGTAGAATGTTCATGAGGAGTCAATATAAAAGCTGAAAGAAAGAAAAGGAAAGCATAATAAAGATAAGGGAGAGAAGAGAAATATTTTACATCTGATCCCGTCCCAGACTGCTGTCTGCCCCGCCCTGCTGGAGGTATCTAATCCAGGGGTTCCAAACCTTTAAAAATGGAAGTTGCTTATCCTCGTGATCTAGGAGATTTTGTTATTAACCATTGTCAGGTTAATCACAGGAGATTTCCATGCTTGCACTATGGTAACTTTGGCTGCTAGAAAAATAAAAAAGGCGAGGGTTCTAAGTTGTTTGGGTAACTCACTCGATAGATCAGAAAATAGAGACCCTAAGTTTTAGGAGGTAACGTAAGCAACAACTTTTCTTTTCTTTTTAGCTTTTTGTGACATGGTGAAGGGGTAAAACCTGCTAGGTTTTTACTGCTGTCTATGGCCCCATTGGAGAGGTTTCCCTAAATTTCCAGTTCCAGTGGTGACACAAGAAAAAAGAAGTCCCCATCAATTACAAGGCAATAAAAACCTGACAATTATTTTAACTTTTCTTCTCCTAACTAGTAAAAGGGCATTTAGCTCTGTCTGCGCCTAAGAGAAAAACTTTAAATCACCTTCTAGAAAAGTAAGGAAAAACCTTACCAATGGTGAAATATACAGCTACAAAACATGACAGATTCTAAACCCCTTACTATACTATCTCCAAAAATGCCTGGAGTCAAGAATTAAAGCTGAATTCCAAGCAGACATAAAAGACACACATTAATTCAGCTCTGTGTTCATTTATACATAATTAAATTGTCACTAAACCCAGAACAGTAAAATCAGTCTATATATGCAGTAAAGCATGCTTGTTATATTCACTGTGGAACCTAAGGGGTTAATCCTCTACATTGTGTAAAAAGGTTGTTTGATCCTGTTTTCTCTGTTCCTCTCCTTAGTCCAACGTCCCCAAACCATCTCCTGATAGAACAGAGGCTAGGGGACAAGCTGCACATGCTCAGTTTGGTGTGTATTGCTAGAGAGGTTTTTTATTTCTTGGCAGAGTGCATGTGATCAGCACAGGGCCAATCAGCACTGTCCAGACAGAGCGTCAGGGGTCCTGCAGCCTTATAGGACAGTCACAGGAGAATGAAAGCTCCTCCTACAAATTTTAACCAGACACTCTTAGAAGTCACAAGGTTGCTCTAACAGCTGATGAAAAAAGGTCTTTAGAAGTTTATATTTACTAAAACTATTGCATTTCCATGTTCTGTGTACTGTGGGAGACCAGATATAGTGAATGCAGGGTCCTGGGTTTAGAAGCACCATCTAGTTAAGTAGGTGCTAGAGATTTGATTTTTCTATAGGGTAGGAAAATTTAGGCAGGCCTAGCTGATGGCTAAGCCTGTTTGTTTTCATTCTGGGCTGGGAGTGGCTCAGGGCTAACTGAGGACAGTTAGCACCAGAACCATTTCTACATCATAGAGACCCAAGGCCCCTGCCCGCAAAATGCAATTCACTGAGGCCTGGCTGAGTTAGTGTCAGGCCTAACCATGTGGTGCTAGCTGGTCTGGGAATCTGCAGCAAGTGAAGTGCTTGAGGAGTAACAGTTTGCAGCAAGTGAAGTGCTGGAGGAGTAACGGTCTGCGGCAAGTGAAGTGCTGGAGCAGTAAGGAAAAGAGGTCTTAAGCAAGAGTTGTGCTGGAGAGAAGACTGGAGTGTATATACAGGAGTGTATATAGTAGTACCAAGCAAGTTATACTGAATTTTTCTGGGCATCCCATACATTTCCTTTCCTATCCAAGTTCGAGCCCCTCAATTAAAAAAACAAAAAAACAAGCTTATGGACTGTTCCATGTCTCTGAGTGTCTGAGAGATGGATGCCAGGCTGGGCAGGGTGACAGGTGAACCACAATATTCAGCAACCCCTGCAGGGGCATGACTACATTTGGGGACGTCGTCCAAGATCACCTGTTCAAGGTTAACCTGTCAGCCGTTGCCCTAGCAACCAAAGTTGATCGAGCCGGGGGAACTGTGCTTTTTTTCTGCTACCAGTTATGGAATTAAACTTTGAGAAAGGACTTATGTGCTCTGCCTGCAATTCAGTGCTACAGTAACAAGTGCTATTGTCTATAGCAACCAGCTGGAGCTGCCTTCAAGTAAAATTTTATTGCTGCCTGCTCACCCAGTTGCCCCAACCACGGCTGGGATGGACGCTTGTGCTAAAAACCTGCAACTCAGGAACTGTGTTACCATGTGCTGTCACCCGTGGCAACGATGGCGGGATCACTCCCCCATGGATTACAAATACATCCAGTGATCTGCTAACGCTGGATGTCTTGACTTGGATTATAAACATGCCCAGCAATCTGCTAATGTTGGGCAGCTCTAACTTTTGCTCAAAACCCTGCTTTGAACAATAAAGTGTGTCTGGAAGTGTCTACTGTTGCCTGGGGTGATCGGGGTAAGCCTGCGGGTGCCTGCGACTGGGACTGTGCTAAATGTGTTCCCTTCAGTGAGGCATGGGTTACAAACTTTATTGTTGCTACCGACAACAACCAGGAAAGTCAGTGGTCATATGCTTCTAGTTGCTTGGGCACAGTCGGTGCCAAGTGACATGCCTTGACAAGTCCTGCTAGTTACAGTGTGCCTGCAGACTCCAGTTCGTCCAACCAGGGGTTACAGCAGCACATCGAGGGAAGAGCCTGCTTATCAGTTCTGCAGACACCAGTATGTCTGGAAGTGAGGGGGCGGTGCCACGCCCTGGAGGAGACTTAGTGTTCCTTGCTAGCAGCAGACACCATGAGGCAGAGGAGCAAGATGGCGGAGAGTGGTTGCATACTCCCCGTCTTGGTTGCCTGAAATGCAGGAGCGGACGCTGGTCGACATCGGTGTCCGGCTGGGGCATCGCGGAGGATTCGCCCTTGGGATGATCAAGGGGAAGGAGCGGCTGTGACTGCTGTGTCCAGAGTGCTGGATACCGACCGCGGTAGTCAATGTCTGGATCCAGTGCGGTCATTGTGGCGAACCGCTCACCCAGCCTGCATCTAACCAGCAGGAGCCACAATACTACCAGGTGAAAGAAACAGAAGAAAAGCGCCTCTGAGTGCAGGTATTTAATGGTAACAATTTGCAAGTTATCCACACTTACAGTGAAGTAAGGAGAAAACAGCTACGAGGGGGAACAGCTCCTGTATCAATCCCAGCGTCCATGGTGTAGATACAGCGGAATGGCTCAGAAGGGATGGCCGCAGTTCCCCGCACAGAGAATAAAAACAGCTGAGCTGGAAGAACGTCCCGTAATCCGGCAAGGCGCTCGTGGACGTGTGACGTCACCAGAATGCAGAGGACCACAACGCGTTTCAGAGCATGCGTGAAGCTCCCACTGGGCATGCGCGCTCCTTTTTCAAGTGTATTTATACCATGGACGCTGGGATTGATCCAGGAGCTGTTCCCCCTCGTAGCTGTTTTCTCCTTACTTCACTGTAAGTGTGGATAACTTGCAAATTGTTACCATTAAATACCTGCACTCAGAGGTGCTTTTCTTCTGTTTCTTTCACATGTTGATCTAGAGAGCTGACTTTGCTCACCCAGGAAGCTTGTCCTCAGCGCTGGTTTTCGCATAGAGACAATTCAGTTTTAATATTACAGTTTTTCACTACAGTGACTTTTGCAATGGCTTTTTTTATCATCTCCAGCAACTATAGCCTTACTCTTACCCCAAGTTTACTGTATGTTTAACTGCATTTTTTACTGCATTATCAATGTTCCTGAGCGCTGGCATATATGTGTACAATACTACCAGGTGGACCTGCATTCAGGACTTTGTAAATTGCAGCCGCAGACATCCTGGAAGGCCAGAGAGGGCCTGGAGTCATTCTTAAAAGGCGGGATAGAATCTGAGCCTGGTGACTCCCCTGCAAAGACAAGTGACATAGAAGCAGAGGAGTCTGCTGTGGCTTGTGGTCTGGTCGGGGACCTGGTAACTGTAAGTACTGTCGTGCAGGAGCCAGATGTCCCTGAAATGGTAGAGCCAGTGTTGGAAGGAGGTCTCCCCAAAGGTGAGCTGGAAGGGGAATGTGGGGGCAGAGCCATAGATTGGGGATCCCCCAGACTGCTAGTGGAGTTCAGGTCTTTAGAGAGGTTAGCAGAATGGTCATCTCCTGACAGCTGCTCGGAGAAGGAATGGGAGGCAGAAGGTTCCCAGGTCCTGGAAGTACCGTCCGAGGGAAGAGAGGAGCCAGACTTTTCTGTGGAACTCGAAGGAGCTACAGGAACCCCCATCAGTAGCAGACAACTGTTTGTCTGAAGACCCTCCACCACCCAGAACAGAGCGCCCACTTATAGGCAGTGGGTGAAGAGGTCCCCTGATGCCTGCGCCCTGCCCAGGAAAGGAAAACCTAGAGAGCTGCCCAGGTTTTCCCAGTTTCACCAGGAAGTTCAAAGGAGAGTTGCTCTGGAGTGGGGTCTGGACTTTCCCTATGTCCCTCTCGAAACCATGGACATTATTGAGAACTCGGTCCGCTCCCATACCTAACACTAAAGAGTTTTCCGTAACTTAGAAATGTTTTTCAAAAATTCAAATTTCTTGGGTCCCTTATATTGTTCATCTGTATATTTAGCTGTTAATCTGGAGTTTAGTGTTAAAAAGGCAGACAATAAGTAAAAGCTTTCAGCAAATCTATAATGCGAAGTAGACCAAGCTAAACACTACAGTAGTGCTAAAGTATGGAATTTCATTCAATTTACCTGAATTAAAGTTTTGCACAACTTTGCAAATCTCATGCAGTCTCATCAACCCTTACTGTTATTGTTGTACTGCAGCCTACTGTCACTAATTCTGTGCCAGGCAACTAACCAACCAACCACATTAACAATGGGGTACATTCAGGGCTTTTTTTTAGTGGGAACGCAGGGGAACACAGTTCCGGCACCTCCAGCACTGAATGTATGCAGGGGCAAGGGGTAGTGTGGTGTGCTGAAGGGTCCAATGATGCCAGCTGCTGGGGGATGTATTGTTGCTGGGGGGAGGGGGTGTTATGTTGCTAGTGGGTCAATTGTTGCTGTAAGGGATCTAATATTAAGGGAGGGGTCTATTATTGCTTGCTGCTGGAGGGTCTAATAATACTGGCTGTCGGGGAATCTATTGTTGGGGATCCGTCTATTGTTACTGGTGGGGTCTATTATTCCTGGGGTGGGTCTGTTGTTGCAAGGCAGTATTTTGTTGCAAGCTGTCTATTGTTGCTGGGGGGGGGGGTGTTATTGTTGGGGGTGCCTATTATTGCAGGGGGTATTGTTGCTGGCTGCATGGGTTCCATTTTACTGCTTTTCTTATTATAATTACCAAACTGCATGCATATTACTTAGCACCACAAAATGATACTTGGTACTGTTCTCTCTAAAAGAGGTGGTACTGAGAGGTGGGTAGGGGGTGGAAACCAGGAATGGTGTTTGGAGGTGGGTAGGGGGTGGAAACAAGGGGTGACTTGGGAGAAGTGAGTTCCTGCACCTATTCTCTGAAAAAAAGCCCTGGGTACATTAAAGTAATAATAGAAAAATAGAAGACCTACAAACACAGGCTTCTCTGTATTTTTATGCTGTTCTTTAAAGTTGGACTTTGGGAGATCCTTAAAAAATCTGTAAACTCCAAAGTAATTTAAGATGATCATGTAAAAATCACATGAATAATTTTTATTTTGTTAGAAAATAAAAACTGTAAAGAGTAGGGTGTATGTACTCTATTAAAAAAAGTTTTGTCTGGATGATTGGCAGGAAAAAAGCAGCAACAGTATCCTATAAATATATGTAAATGTATTCATCTGTCGATTTGGACTCCCTTGTTACTGTAAAATTATTCCAGCCCTAAAGCAAAACAATGAATGATGTATATTGTTATCCAGCCTGTCCATTTAACATATTGCATTCGTCCTCACACACTATGGTCCTGCAACCTGGTTCTTGTTATTGGGGTATGAGTCATGTGGCAACTGAAGGCGAGGCTGGGATGGTATGGCTGACTGCCTTCTAAAGTGAGAAAGAAGTAGGGAGACAAAAACCATCAATCTAGGGAGACAAATGATGTGGAAATCAGTATTTTAGAAATTGAGGCTAATTAATCAAATTGAAAGATCAGCTGCCAAATATGTCCACTGATATTTTCATAAAATGTATTGGCCTATTCAGGTAGAATCTGAATTTGTGCAGGACAAGTTATTCAGTTTTTTAAACATGAAAGACAGATAATTGCAAAAAGAAAATACCTTTGGACCTAAATTGTGATAACACTTATGTCATGCTAAAGTGCCCTTTCAAGTGACATGAACATGTAATTAGGAAAATTTAGCATGCCTTAAAGCTGAACTCCAGGTACAGATTTTATTGCTTAGCTACATTGGTCCAGCTTGTAAGTATGCATATGCCATACCTGAGGGTCCACTGGGGGAGCAGAAAATCACTGTAATAGCCACCATTTCTGCAGTGACTGACATTGCCTTTAGGGCATCTCATGCCAAGCAGCTGCCCTGCTACACCCTGACCACAGGGGGTTGATCACTTAGCATGGACACCATTTACAGAACAATTTGCCATTTTCTCAATGAATGCAATGTGTTCTTTGAATGGACATAGAACAGATCATGGCATCAATGTCCTAGCCTGTTGCCGCTCAGAAGACAGTGGTGATCACTGTAGTAGTGACGATTACTACAGTAAGTGAATGGTCCCTCAGGTATGGCAAATACATACTTACATTGTTCCAAGCTGGACCAATGTATCTATACAATAAAATCCATACCTGGAGATCATCAGAGGAGTTCCAGTCAATTTTTTTTTTTTTTTTTAAAGTGAGCAGCGAAAACAACTGTAGCTGCTGACTTTTAATAAACAGCCACTTACCTGTCCCAGGATCCAGCAATGTGCTCACCCAAGCCGTTCCTTCCCTCGCTACTCTGTCCCCGGAGCCAGCATCTCAACTTTAGGTGCCCGGCTGTAACAGCTTGCAGCTTCACAGCCAGGTGCCCACTGCGCAGCTCATTGTGAATAATCCTGTAGTCTTCTGGGACCTGTAATGTGTCCCAGAAGACTGCAGGGAGTGAGGGGGAGAGGAGAACCGCCTAAGTGATCCGAGCGGGAGTGGGTACCTGTCAAAACCAAGTACCCGCATTACATAGTCAGACAATGGGGTCAGATTCTCAAAATAGATTTTTCAACATGCAAAATGAAAAAATATTTAAAAATATAGCTGAAAATGAGTGACAGCTTTCTTATAGCATTGTGGAAAATAGAGTAAAATATTGTCTATAAATATTGCTATTGAAGTGTCAGATAAAATTAGAAGATTATGTTTTATTCAATGGTTTGAGGCACATATCTGCTGTAGCATTAAAATCACAAGAATTTCTCTGTTCTATATCTTTATGCTTTTTCACTTGCCATGATCAGATGTTCTTAAGGTGGTGGTAAAGGCTGAAGGTTTGTCATCTTAATGCATTCTATGCATTCTTCTGTATGCAGTCCCCCCGCCAGCCCAGTTACCTCTATACTTACCTGAGCCCACTACCGATCAATCACAGCCAGTAAAGAGGGAGCAGGGGGTGGGTCCAATTTTCACTTTGTGTGTCTATGGACACACAGAGCCAGCTGGGGAGCGAGCCCACACAAGTGCCCACAAGTGGCTTCATAGCAAGCAGCTTACTATGGTGAACACTCGGTGTAGGGGGGGGCAGGAGTGCCAGAATAGGAGGATCAGGCTGCTCTGTGCAAAACCACAGTACAGTACAGAGCGAATAAGGATAACATGTTTGTTATTTTTAAAATATATTTTGATCCTAAACAATCACTTTAGGCTTTCAAAAATTAATGGAGATGGGATGCTGGCAGCTGGAACAAAAGATGGAGGATTAGTGGGGTAAGGTCAAGAATCTCACTTCCACCCACTGACCCTCCAACCTGTTAGTTTGAATTTAGTCACTAAGAAATGTGACATGTCTTAGGGCCTCTATGGACCTATGGTAATGGTCGGATGTGCAGGCTTGATCTTGCAGTGTCCTGAAATGCCTTCCAGACCGCCATTCCATAAACATGTCTTCTTGTCTAAACAACTTGTTTTAGCAGGGCATTCATGTTTATGTTCATGCAAAGAGAATGGAAAGGGAAAAAAGAGGTTCAAGTAGATTCTTTAGGTGCCAACTTGCATCCAACAGAATGCACCAATTGGAACATGCTGGTGGATTAATCTTTCTTCAAAAGCAGTTGCCCAGTAATATAAGATTGTCAGCTGTGATCTCATATCTATGGTACCCATAATTACCATAGATTACATATTACATACCATATAATTACATTTACTGCACAAAAATGTACCAACATTTGTAAAAGTCATTACTAATTGTTACTAATTTGTATACTTATGCTATTTTTCTTCCATTTCTATTTGAAAGCTCTATATGGTTTAACAACTGCATTAACGTCATGAAAACTGTTGTTTGCTTTTGCAGAATTCTGTAAAGTTTTTCCAGGTTTTTGAAATATGTAATAAAATAGTGTTTTTTATTTAAGTATGTTTCAATTACATTTCCACTATTCACATATACATACAGTATGAGAAAGTGTGCCAGTGTAATAGATGACACTTTATCAGGTATGAATGCAACATAGGCACAAAATAATTTCGAAAGCATATTACATGCATGGATTATCTCCTTTTTTAATATACAAAGAATACTGAAAATGCATAGCAGATGGATTGTGATAATGGGTGTTTTAATGAAGTGCTTCACTTACCATTATAGATTGAAAAGACCGGAACGCACTTCCCAGCCAAATGTAGATGTGGGACTGGACATTGGTTGACGTTCCATTAAATGTGTTTGCTACAACCAGAAAAGAATATGGTCCAATACTAAAGAATTCCCAGTCGTAGGCACCCGAGGTAGGTATGGTTTGGTTGATCTCAAATAACCCATTGCTTGAGTTCCACTTGTAAATAACACTGTTGATGTTGTGGTTATTACCTGTAGTCAAAATGTAATCAATTTTAAATTAAATTTATAATCAAAACTATAATGCAACAGTGATTTGGTATGGTTCTTAAAACACAAATCTAAATATATACACAACAGCAATAACAAAGACATTTTTCAAAGATGATGGTGCCTATAACACTTGAATGGGTTTCCTTATTCCCTATTCAAAGGGGCTCTGGTAGATGGTGACTCTTCTGTTTGCATACAACATACATAGACAGGTCTGAATTAGGTGATTTTCTTTTGACCTAAAACATTTTAGTAATGTGCATTAATCTGTAAGGCTTCTCAAATAAAAACATTTAATAACTGGGCCACAATATTCTACTGTGTTAGGTGTTTAACCAAAATGTAAATATATTAACTGGGGCCCACTGCATGGCTTCTCATTGCATCCAGAAAAGTAGTATGTAGGGTAGAAGGGGTGAACAATATGGGATGGGGACTTTCCCATTTCATCTGACAGTAATGATGGGAAAGTATTTCTACCACTGATACCAATAATTGGGCACTATTCCTCTTACTTGTGCACTATTACTATCACTTACACCAATGGTGAGGAACTATTGCACCTCTCACTGACCAACAGTCCATTTATTACCCCCATTTACCACCGATGGAGCATTTTGTACCCCGACGGACTACCTATGCTGTAGCATTTTTCACTACCACTGACTACCAACACTGGGGCATTTTTTTTACTTTGCAATAGATTTTTATTCAAAGGTTTAACAAAATTGTTAGGATACAAACAGTGTTATACAGATATGAAAGGATAAATGCACCCTTAAAGGTAATCAAGGGTTAGATCATTTGAAACATAATACAAAACACTGGGGCATTTTTTACACCCACTGTCTGGCCCTCCAACAGTCTGATGGACAGTTGACTGGACTGTTGTTTAAAATGTTTAAAGGCCCATGAAATATACAATAAACCCCACTATTTTTTTTATTTTTTTATGAATACAGAGAGTGCAGCATATCTCCTAAGGGCTTTAGTCTTTAATCCTCTTATTGCTATAGTGCAGCAGTCCTCTACATTTTGTTTTTTTTTCAGTAATTTGATACACAAGTCTCTAAGCCAGAGCCAATAGCTAGAAGCACTACTGAAGCATTACTGGTCCTAAAGGGACCCACATTTATTTTTAGGTATTTGGGGATCTTACTTTTACTTTTGGATATTGAGCAGCAAATGGGGAATTAGGGAATGAATGTGTTAGATAGTTTTTTAGGTACAGGTTAATCTCTCCATTGACCAAAAACTGAACAAGCCAAATGTTTTCTTATAGTTTTTTTGATAGAGCAGAGAACAGTTAAAACCCTATCAGGGAGATCCCCCTTGAGAAAAAGCATTTAAGGGGGCATATAATCATCAAGTATAAAAACATAAATGGTGAACTTGGTGCAAAGCTAAGGTCATTGAAAAGTGCAAGGGGGCACTCTTGCTTCTAAAGGAAAAGAGGTGTGAATAGAAAGAGTGCTTCAAAGTAAGAGCTGTGAAATAGATTGCCTCAGGAACTAGTTCTCGCCCAGTCAGTTGATTGTTTTAAAAAAGGTAGATGTGAACCTAAATTCACAAAATATAACTGTCCATTAATATAGCACGATAAATTGTTGATCCAGGGAATATCCAATTGCTTTTTTAAGAAGGATTTTTTTCCCCTGTTGAAGCAATTGGGCCATGCTTTGTAAAGGCTTTTTCAGTTTCTGATGTAACTTAATATGTAACTTCTTCTCCCAGAGACCCAACAGGAAGTGAGAGAAAAGGGTGGATCACCGAAATAGTTGCTCCTATCAGAAGACTCCTTCTCACCTCCTGCTTCCATGACAACTGAAAAATTTAGTTTTTTCCATTCTTTTTGTCCCATTGACAATAGTTACTTAGCCCCCTTTCACATGGGCTCCTCCGCTAAGGGAAATCTGTTTGCTTAGCGGGGGATCTTTCCGCTTGCCCCGCTGAGCAAGCGTTTGATGGGTCCGTGTCTGTTTCGCTATGCAGAGCGGACACGGACACAGTCCTGCTCTCCTCTATGGGGCAATTGGATGGAAATGGATCGCCTGTCTGTTTACATCCATTGCCATCCAATCAGCCGGATGGATGGGGAATAGGACCATCATCCGTCTGTTCTTGGCGGACATGATCACATCAGATGGTGGCGGGTGTTAGCAGACACTCCATAGAAGAAACTGGAGGGCCCAATCAGGTCCGCCTGAAAAACTGACAGATGGACCTGATCAGACAGCCCATGTGAGATCATAAAAGAGAAATAACGAGGAAAATCTCCACACCAGGGAACAATAAAAACATGATACAGTTTTTTAATATTTTAACACTCTATCCAAACAAAAGAAAAATGGCTTTGGGTATGTATGCATTAAGTTTGCAATGATAACAACTAGTATTTCTTTTTTGGAAAAGATGAATACAGTACCTTCTCTGTGATTGGCAACAGCCAGAAAAGTCTCTCCATCTATGTGGAAGGCTTCCCAGTCACGGGCACTGTAAGTTTGTATACTCTGATATGGAAAGAACTTCCTTTTCTTTAGATTCCATTTATAAATGACTGACAGCTCCTCCCCATAGTCATTCTTCTCAAAGTTAGCCAAGGCTAAGAATATCTTATTGGGGAAAAAAACACAAAACATCATTTCTGAATAGGCTGGAGACAATACACTATTATGCAGAATAAACCCAGGCCCTCTCTACTGTCCTTTGTTCTGCATGCAGCAAAACAACCTTATATTACTGTGAGATTTCTTTCTTTCCTTTCCATCATTTTTAGCCTAATATTGCTCAGAGCTAAAGTACAGATTAATTAAATCCTCCTAATCAGAGAAATATTGAACATCAAGCTCCTTAAAGACTGGACTGTAGATCACAACTCCACTTTCTTAATCAAGCTTTGCACAGATACCAATATGTTTAGAGATCTAGAGAGATACTTGTGAAAATTTGTTTTCTTAAAAACATAAACCCTCAAAGAAAGACTTTCAAAATTGATATGTTGCACACGCAGAAGGGAATTTATCAATAAAATTACTAAACATAATCAGGCATCAATCTAATGAAAGTAAACAGCTCCTTATTTCACCAAGGACTTGCAAAAGAAAGTTTTTATGGATATTTGATAAATCGTCACAAATGTTTTAAAGCTGTTGTAGTCTGCTGTCTGGTATTGTAGGCTCAGAAATCGCATTGTTCTTCGGAAAGCTTCTCACTGAAAGTCTGAAAGACTGGACTTACTAGGGTGGGTGGGAGCACCTATAGTAGAGTACATTGGGTAATAACATAGAGCCACGGCTCTGTGCCATGTAATCCCTGTGATGACTGATCACAGATGTAAACAGAGGAGTACAATTTACATTGCTGAGGTGATCCCTTTTTTGACAACAGAGGAAGGGGAAGGGAGGATCTATTGAATTAATTAATTCAATAAATGTTCTGGGGAACTTTTGAAGGCCAAACTCACCTTAACTACCTTACAGCAACAGATTTCTTCATTTCCAAAAATGTGGCAAACATGAGGTTACCTTTGGGTAAAGGGGTAATTTTGGGAGCGTCCATACTGTCCAGGCATTTATTATTTATTTGTTTTATACCACAAAGTATAAAACAGGTTTGCTTTTCAACATTTTTGGTCTTTTTTTCCTTTATATTGTAAATATCCAAAACAAATAAAAGTAAACAGTCACTAAGAAGCTCTTATCCACTTTCCCTCAGCGCTCATGAACCTATTAAGCTAAAAGGGCACAAACCCCTAAGCTGCTGCTATTAAATAAACAAATGATGCAAACATGTCTATACACCCTAAGGAAAATATAAACATTAGCAGCGCTAAACCATTAATTTCAGTCAGGAAATGATTCAAAGAACAATGTCCTGAATATAGATACAATTAGAAAGTCTGTATAGAGTGGTCAGCTGTATCAGGATGACCCACAGTGCCCGGGGGATGTTGAAAAAACTTTTAATCACTGCATATTTTCATCCCTTCCCCACACCAGGAGGAACATCGCTCCCTTAGGATGTTACACTCACCAGATAACAGGTGAAAATCAGCCTGTACCATGATCTGATGATCAGAGGAGGAGGTCTGCTAATTTGTGGAGTTTAAGGTTGATTTCTACCTGTTATCTGGTGAGTGTAACATCCTGAGGGAGCGGTGTTCCACGTGGTGTGGTGAAAGGATGAAGAGATGCAGTGATTAAACATTTTTTTAACATCCCCCCGGGCACTGTGGGTCATCCTGATACAGCTGACCACTCTATACAGACTTTCTAACTCTATCTATATTCAGGACATTGTTTTTTTATAATTTCATGACTGAAACAAATGGTTTATATTTATATTTTCCTTAGGGTGTATAGACATGTTTGTATAATATATTGTAAATATATATTAATTAATTATGTTGAATAAAACCAAAGAAAATTTCTATTTGTCTCACAAAAAATATATAAAATTCATTTGGATACAGTGTCCTATGACTGAGCAAGCAGTGAAAACTGAAAAATGGCCTAGAAAGGAACATAAAATGCCAATCCTGAATTGGGTAAATTGTAACAATGTACCCCCAAACTTACAGGACTGCAGGAAACTGCTACCCCACAGGAAGCAGGAGGAACTCAGGGGACATCTGTTCCCCAATCACTCCTGTGACTAATGACCCCTGAAGCGACGTGCATTACATCACTTCTGTAGTCATAACAATCATTCCTTGGTTAGTGTAGCCGAAGATGTAGCGATTCAACACACTCTTTGCTGGAATAGTTGCATTGGAAGGCAGGGGAGACATTGGGAGTGTAAAAACCCACAATGTCTCCATAAAGAGGACCTATCACCTGCTCATGCTATCACATAGGGGCTAATATATATATATGTATATATATATATATATATATATATATATATATATATCTCTGACGCAACTCCATCTTTTATATTTTTTTATTTTATGCTGCCTTAAGACCTACTCACACCACTACACTGTGTTAATTCATGTTACATGCACCATTTATTATGAATGGTACCCCAGTGATGTGTTGCATTTCACTGCTGTCCTAGCAATAATACAGCAGGTCCCATTTTCAGTCTTAAGTGATGTGGTAGATATATTAGGTCTGAACGCTAAAGCACATGTGTTAAATAAACCGCAGTGGACTTGACTGGTTTTCAATGTCCCCTTATTTACATACAGGCATACCCCACTTTTAAGTACACAATGGGGTTTATTTACTAAAGCTGGAAAGTGCAAAATCAGGCTCACTTCTGCATAGAAACCAATCAGCTTCTAACCCCAGCTTGTTCAATTAGGTTTTGGTGATAAAACCTGGAAGCTGATTGGTTTCTATGTAGAAGTGAGCCTGATTTTGCACTTTCCAGCTTTAAATAAACCCAATTGTGTACTTAAAAGTGGGGTATGCCTGTATTTATATCTAGAACAGCTGCCCTTATTTATCAAATCATCAAAAAAAAAAAAAAACAGACAGTTCTTATTTCAGATATCTTGATAAATGAAATTGTGGTGCAAACATTGCTCATGTGATATTTTTTTTTTTTTGCTTTATACAGCGAATGAAAACTGATATGAATCTGTTGTAAATAACAGCAACATTAGCAACCCACTTGTGTAGTGGGTTTCTGCTACAACGCTGGAAATTAGAAAGCATGATTAAATTGTAAAGTTATAATTTCCTTTTTAAGTACTGTTTCCACACATCACTGATAGAACAGTCACAACAACTTCACAGGAAAAGGTGGGAGCAAAACAACCACATGAAGTTTTGCTGTGGATAAACTTTAATCATAAAGGGCTGGTAACACGGCTACACGATGGAAATGTGTGATCCTATACCACAACAAAACCCAACTTTCTCAATCCATCACTCACAGTTATTCACAGGCATTCCTACATGTGTTCTAAAAGGCTTATTCTCAAGAGCGATTTTTTTTTTTTGCAAAAGCATTCCACAAGGGAGAATCACTTAGCTTGCCTTACATGTTGACCACACTGTGAAACCGCATGCCGTAGACTTTTCTAATTTAGTACAAAGACACTGTATAATTATTACAGCATACTGCACACTATGGCAAATGCTGGTCACTGCTGGTTTATGCTGGTTAATGCTGATTTACTTCCACTTTAAGATTTCCACAGTGCTAGGTTAACACTGTAAGTTAATTTTCTGAAGCCTTAAAATAAGGCAATTAGGTTACTGGCTATTCTGTGTTCTTCCAGAGTGGTCTTCTTCCAGGAAAAATCTATAATATTCTGATTGATCCCCCAGAAAAACTAATTATATTAGAGATGTATTTAAATTGTCTGAAAATATAGACTTTTACCTCTGGCCATTAGTACGCTCAATAATATCACCTCTAAGATAGACAAAGCACTTTTTGAACCTTTTATAACAGATAAAATTGAATTTGTTCTGTTCGCTTACTGCATACGTATAGCACTGGACAGAAGGACAGAAACATGAGTCACATCTCACTTTTTTGTACCAACTAGTACTTTGCAGCCATTTAATAAAAAAAAAAAGCAGACTATCTTATAAGGGGCTCACTCACCACCTGTGGGCACTGTTTTACAGAATTTAGTAAAAATACTTTATTTGGGCTATATTTTAACAAACATTTTTCATTACATATGTGACTATGGGGGTTATTTACGAAAGGCAAATCCACTTTGCACTACAAGTGCAAACTGCAAGTGCAAAATGCACTTGAAATTGCACTGAAAGTGCGCTTGGAAGTGCAGTCGCTGTAAATCTGAGGGGTAGATCTGAAATAAGGGGAAGCTCTGCTGATTTTATTATCGAATCATTTACCAGCTAAAATGCAGTTTTTTATATTCCTTGCATGTTCCCCTCGGATCTACAGTGACTGCACTTCCAAGTGCACTTTCAGTGCAATTTCAAGTGCACTTTGCACTTGTAGTTTGCAGTTGTAGTGCAAAGTGGATTTGCCTTTAGTAAATAACCCCCTAAGTGTTAAAGGAAACCTGTGGAAACAGCAAAAATTCTATAACAACTAAACCATTGGATTTTTTTCTTGTCTCTGCATATTGTTTGTGGCTACGCCGTTAGTCAGAAAAGGTTTTTAAGACTAATCTATCTCTTTAGGCTTGTTTTTAAGACTAATCTATCTCTTTAGGCTTGTTGGTGATGTAAAGGGTTCTTACAGTCATGGCCAAAAATACTGATTCCCCCCCCCCCCCCGCATTTCTATCAGCTAATGCACCACCTCACCCAGAAAATTGTTGCAATTACAAATGTTTAGTCATTCTCATGTTTATTTCCTTTGTTTGTATTGTACTACTGTAGTGTAGTTTGTTTAATGAAATCTAGAACACAGGTCTCTGACATGTGAGCACTCTTTAAGGTGGCCATGAACAACCAAATAGTGCCGGTCAGTCCTGGGACAAGGTTATCTAAAGCACATGCCAAATTGCATCCCCCCCACCAAGCTGTATGAGCATTATGTGTCAGCAAAAATCCACTCCTCCAAAAAAAACGAGCGCTAATCTGCATGCTAAGCTTAAATCCTCTCATTCCAAATATGCTCCTAGTACAATCCCCCCCCCCCAAAAATAATTTCCACTTTCTAGCATAAATCCTTTACCCCTTAAATTTCCCTTCCGAGCACAAGTCCTCTCCCCCCATTCCAAATCCCCCTCCCAGCACAAATTTCCCTCCCCCAATCCCACATCCTAGCACAAATCCCCCACCCAAAAGTTCGCCTCCTAGCACAGATGCCCCCCAATCATCCCTACTAGCACAAATCCCCCTCCAATTCACCCCCCTAGTACTTATGCCCCCAAATCATCCCTATTAGTGCAAATACACCACCCCAAAAATTTTTTTACCTCCGAGCACAAATCCCCTCCCCCCACCATATTACATTTTCTAGCCAAAAAAAAACAAATCCCCCATCCTAGCACAAATCCTGTTTCCCCCATCTCACCTCTCAAAATAACCCCCCCCCCCAATCACCATTCCTAGCACACCTCCCTCCTAGCCTCCCCTCCTGCCCACCCCTTGTCCTGGCCCTTGTGTTCACGATCTGACATCAGTTATGCCACTTTGTTAAGGAATGATTCCTGGGGAAGATAATGAGCACTTCCACACATGTAAATGTTTGCACAAACATTTAAATGCATGCAACGTATAATACAGTCAAAATCAGACCGTGGACACAGGTTTTTTTTTAGTTGGTTTACGCAGCTAAGTGCTATGGATCAAAACACAGTTGTGTGGACAGACCCATGGGATACAATACTGTTTCATTTAGATCTGTATAAAACTGTGTGCAGTACAGATATGAACACAACATGTTTTTTTAATGTCTAAACGCATAAACCCTTAAGCTGCAAGCAATAATAAAAACAGTTCTGATGTCTCATGACTCTCACTGAACAATAACAGTATTTAAGCCATATAATTGATAAAAAAATAATACTTTTGGTAAAAGTAATAAAATGAATGGTTCAAACCGACTGTAATGATTAATAAAAGCATTCATTCTAAGGGAGGTATTGGTTTTAGAATTTTGAGGTATTGCTAAACACTGCAGCTGTATCAGCTTGCATGGATCAAAAAGTAGAGGTGGCTACCCACTGGTGGGGAATATGCGAAAAATATGTATAGTGGGGTGCTGGTGGCATCACTCTAAAGCCAGGTGGTTGATATGGGTGCTGAAAGTTCAAGAAGGATGTCTGGATTTCATAATCTCAAATGGTTCTTATTATAAGCAGCTCTGTACAGGCTAGTATCACTAGTGAACAGTCAAGTGTCTTTGTGGCTGCCATCAGTGGTCTGTGGTTGGGGTTGTATGGGTACTATAAAAGAGGGCATTCTTCATTCTATTGACCACCCATGTAAGAGGGCATTCTTCTCCCTACTGACCACACACACATAAGGGAGCATCCTTCTTTCTACTAAAAACCAGTGCAAGGGAGAATTCTTCCTCCTGCTGGCCACGAAAATAAGGGGGCATTTTCCTTCTACTGACCACCAATGTAAGCGAGCATTACTCCTTCTATTGGTGGCCAATGTGAAGCAGCATTTTCCCTCACACTATCAATTCAAGGGAACATTCTTTGTCCTACTGGCCACCAGTTTAAGGGGGCATTAAAAACAAAGTTTATAATGGTAAAACATTTAATATAGTATTTCAGGTCCTGTGCCATATGACTGAGATAATAAGGTTGTTGTTCAATGGTGTTTTTTTTCTGTCTGACAAAGGGTCCCCATAAAATGCTTGTTATTGGGCACTATTTGTTCATGTGGACGCCCCTGGATGAAAAATTAGGTAGACTTACTAAATACTCATTTTAAGGTGACTGTAACATATAGCAGATGCACACAGGTACGGATGGGCATAAATAAACTGTGGGAAACATGCACAGATATAAGGAGCATTACTAATAGTAGGGTTGACATAAGCAGGACCAAAAGATATAAGCAGAAGATGAGAAGTAGCCAGTAGAAGATAATTATATTTCATCTTTCAAAAATGGGACACACATAGTTAAAAACAGAGCTTTATTTAAAATTAAAGAGTTCTGGCTTTGGATATACTTTAAAGACCAACTACATGTTAACCCCCCCCTCCAAGCCCCCAACCTCAGTTTGGTCCATTGATCCAGTCACATGATGAGTGGGGTCACTTACCCCCTCTTCTTTCCTTCTACAGTCCTCGTTTTATAACCCCTTTCACACTGGAGGCATTTTTCAGGTGCTAAAGGGCTAAAAATAGCACCTGTAAAGAGCCTAAAAAATGCCTCCCCTGCAGCCTCAGTGTGAGAGCCCTAGTGCTTTCACACTGGGGCAGTGCGCTTGCAGGACATTAGAAAAAGTCCTGCAAGCAGCATCTTTGGAGTGGTTAAGGAGCGTTAAATACACAGCTCCTGCCCATTGAAATGAATGGGCACCACTGCCGAAGTGCCTGCGAAGCACTTCGGCAGCAGTGCTTTGCGGGCACATTTAACCCTTTCTTCGGCCGCCAGTGGGGGTTAAAAGCGCCCCGCTAGTGGCCGAAAAGCACAGCTAAAATGAAAAGCTAATGTGAAAGCTAACTTGGAGCGGTGCCAGTGTGAAAGGGGTCTATGCCATGAGATGTATTGACATATGATGTGTATGTCCATGATGCCCTGAGCTCACAGGAAGTAGGTTACATGGTACTGGGCATCATTCAACCCAGAACAGCAATGTCAAAAGGAGCACAGAACTAAGAGTCTGCACTGAACATCGTCAGAGGAAAAATGGGCATAGCAGTGAAAGTTGCATTCTTTTATGTTTAATCCTGCATGCTAAAGATATGAGATTCTAGTCATTGGGTTTACATACACTTGGGTTGATTTACTAAAGCTGGAGAGTGAAAAATCTGGTGCAGCTGTGCGTAGTAGCCAATCAGCTTCTAACTTCAGCTTGTTCAATTAAGCTTTGACAAAAAAAAATTGAATCTGATTGGTTTCTATGCAGAGCTGCACCAGCCTTTGCACTCTCCAGTTTTAGTAAATCAACACCAGTGCACTTTAATTATTGGTTGGTGCACATAGTTTAGTTTGAGAAATCTATGTTTGGGGTGACAGTCTGTCTTATCATAATGCAGTTTAGAGATTAAGGGTTTGACATGGCACTTCACAATGCCAAGGCTGCCAGATCCTTGGAAATGTCTGTTTTGTAATCACTATGGAAAGAATACCCAAGCATTGCTTCACTTGGAAATCGGAAAGGTTTAACTAGAGTTGGTTGGCATTATTAAAAAATGCATTTTTGAGATCACGTTGACAAAGATTTTATTATACTTTTTATCATGTTTCAACCAGGAAGCAGGAATTGCAGGACTTTTGATGTATCTCAAAAGACATTTTTACAAACTGCAAAGATGATTCTCTGGATTTCAGAAAACACTTGATTAGGGACACTGGCACACAAATTGACAATACACATTCTAGTTCTTTCCAACAGATACATGACCCCTGCTATCTTACGTTCAGCTATGCTTTGCAATTTTTTCTTCTGTAACAGGTGTGGTTTTGACCGATATGAACTAAAACAGCCATTAAGATTCTAATGTTTAACTTTTTTGGCAAATTTGCAAAATAGGACAGCGAGATAAAAGAAAAAACTCCCTTAACTGTACGTTTTGTCCTCTTATTGGCAGTTAGTTGGCCAGAAAAAAACAAACTATACTATATAACTATACTTTACTGACTAATTTGCCTACCTAAAACATTTTTACATTTTTTTATGGACAAATAAGGGTTTTAATTGGTACACCATCTTAATAAAGTTGCTGTTCTTAATTTGTATACAGAATGACAAATGCAGAAAAATGAAAAATAGCATTTTTTTAATTGTTTTTTTTTTTTTTTTTTACTGTAGCTGTATCTTGCAATTACAGCATTAAACAAATCCACATTGCCATTTTCAGGCTGCAATGACATCTACAATATCACACTAATTCCATTAGTGGGCACCAGAGCTGTCAGTGATAACCTGGTCTGACAAGTAACTGCCACACACAAGGGGGGGTTTACTAAAACTGGTGCACACTGAATCTAGTAATTCATAGTAGCCAATTAGCTTCTATCTTCAGCTTGTTCAATTAAGCTTTGACAATAAAACATGAAAGCTGATTGATTTTAATACAGAGCTGCACCAGATTCTGTGTGCACCAGTTTTAGTAAATCTCCCCCACAGTGTTAACTGCTAGATGTCAAAGGGAAAATGAAAATGAATGGGAATGTTATTCTACATTTATGTATGTTAATGCCAAGCTGACAGAACAGGAAGTGAAGGAAAATACACACCCTTCCCCCAGTTGGCATACTGGCATCAACAAAAACACTTTTCCTAGTGGTGCAAAGAAGGTTTGGAAACCCTTTCAAGATTTTATTCCTGCCAGTATCTTCAAGAAGGATATTCCTCCAATTGACGGGTGCCAGATGAGAAAGAAAAAAAGAAAACCCTCCTCAATGGGAACACAGAGAGCATTTGCAAAACCCTATCAGAAGCCATAACTCTTCCCTTTTAATTTCAAAAGTAAGAAATAAAAAAATAAAAAAATTTAATTCCATCCCATTTTTTTTTAACATTTTTATTTTCTAGTCATTAAATGTCTGTTGTAATTATTGTCTTGCTGCCTACTTTATGTAAATAGTTGCATGCCAACCAAATAATATATTTTTCCAAATTTAGATTTTTTGGTTCTATACATAGTTAAATTACATGAGACATAAAATCAATAGGAAAAATAGTACATTGGCTACCTGTTGCTTTATCATATGTTTATGGAAATATAAGACAGAATCCCTTTTCTCTATAATGTATACCAAAAGTAAGCAATCTGTGCTTCTGCCACTGTTGCAGGACTACAAGGCGCAGAAAGCTAGGAATGTAAACTTCTTAGTAACTGACGAACCATAGACTTCTTAAATCTCTTGTTTATAAGAGTCCCTTGTATTTACTATTCTGCGTTTTTTACCATTTTTCCACCAACAACTTCCCAGCTGGTGGAACAGAAGCCCATGACACAGCTGTTTATATATAAAGTCTTAATGTATTCACAGCATGTCCTGGCCTGTACTTCATACCTCCTGGGGTGTTTCATAATCGCACCAAAATCTTTTCATCATTTCCTATGCTTTGTATTCAAACAACATAAAACAAACTGTACGGTGGCAGTTCTGCTCTGCACTCTGCTTTATCAAAACATGTTTCCTGGAAAAGATAAGGCCGGACATGAAACAGCCACATCTGCGAAGAGCTATAAAGGAAAATCAGACTTTAATGAACGCCAACTTCCCCATTACATGCCACTACTTTGTAATATCATATTGATTGTATCTGGGACAAGATCTTGTCTCAAACCAACTGGGACTAAATTCTTTTGTAATGTAAAAGCAAAGATATTTGCCTAGTAGGATAATTTAATGCATGAAGCAGGTACTCGGGGGTACAAAGGTTTCGAATCCCATATGGGACTCTGTAGATTTGGAATGCCCTTAAAATCACCTTCAGAATTACAGAAGTTTGTTCATTAGCAGATTTCAAAGTTTGAATTAACTTTAGGAAATGTGTGTAAATATACAATATATATATATATATATATATATATATATATATACATACATACATACATAGGTGCATCTCATAAAATTAGAATATCATCAAAAAGTTAATTTATTTCAGTAATTCAATTCAAAAGTGAGGCGAGGCTTCTTTTGCACTAATTATTGCATCAATTCAGCGTGGCATGGAGATGATCAGCCAGTGGCACTGCTGAGGTGTTATGGAAACCCAGGTTTCTTTGATAGCGGCCTTCAGCTTCTCTGTATTGATGGGTCTGGTGTCTCTCTTCTTCCTCTTGACAATACCCCACCGATTCTCTAAGGGGTTTAGGTCAGGTGAGTTTGCTGGCCAATCAAGCACAGTGATACCATGATCATTTAACCAGGTATTGGTACTTTTGGTAGTGTGGGCAGGTGCCAAGTCCTGCTGGAAAATGAACTCAGCATCTCCATAAAGCTGGTTAGCAGAGGGAAGCATGAAGTGCTCTAGAATTTGCCTGGTAGAGGACTTTGATACTTTGGACTTGATAAAACACAGAGGACCAACACCAGCAGATGAGATGGCTCCCCAAATCATCACAGACTGTGGAAAATGTTGCATTTCATTTGGATATCAAGGTCCCAGAGTCTGGAGGAAGAGTGGAGTGGCACAGGATCCAAGTTGCATGAGGTCCAGTGTGAAGTTTCGACAGTCAGTGATGATTTGAGGAGCCATGCCATCTGATGTTGGTCCACTGTGATTTTTAAGTCCAAAGTCAGCGCAGCCGTCTACCAGGAAATTCTAGAGCACTTCATGCTTCCTTCTGCTGACCAGCTTTATGGAGATGCTGATTTCATTTTTCCAGCAGGACTTGGCACCTGCCAAAAGTACCATTACCTGGTTTAATAATCATGGTATCACTGTGCTTGATTGGCCAGCAAACTCGTGTGACCTAAACCTCATAGAGACACCAGACCCAACAATGCAGACAAGTTGAAGGCCGCTTGAGCTTCCATAACACCTCAACAGTGCTACAGGCTAAACGCCTCATCATGGGCGTCCGCAGAACTTTTTTCAGGGGGGGAGGCGCTTCGGCAGCGGTGATACACAGTCACATTTAACCCTTTCTTCAATCACTAGCAGGGGTTAAAAGCACCGCGCTAGCGGCTGAATAGCACCGCTAAAACGATGGTAAAGCGCAGCTAAAACTAGCGGCGCTTTACCGATAACGCGGCCAGATGGCAGTGTGAAATAGCTCTTGAGATAATTCAGCTTCACTCCATGCCCTATAAATATAGCCTAGAGAATGTACATCTTTCTATTTGCAATGTATTGCAATACATCTGTTGTGGCCATATTTTGATCTTTATGAAAACAACCTATACAGTATGGCTGGGGGTGATAGTGGGAGGGATGGATGTCTGTATCAATCTATGATAAGTCACAACAGACTGAGAGCAGCCCCAGGCCAGCAGACGTAGAAAAAAAAGTCCACGGCTGCCGCGGAGGTGGCCGCGGCGGCCATTGCGTTACACAGGGCAACAATCTTCACTCTTCAACACCTTCTTATAGAGGTCGACCGATATGGGTTTTTCTCTGTCCAATGCCGATATTTAGAAATCGGGGCGGCCGATGGCCGATGTATGATGCCAATTTTTGCGGACGATTTTCTTTTTTGGCAAGTGGCACTGGCAGGCACTGACAGGTGGCACTGGTTGGTACTGGCAGATGGCACTGGTTGGCACTGGCAGGTGGCACTGACAGGTGACACTGGCAAGTGGCACTGGTTGGCACTGGACGGTGGCACTGATTGGCACTGGCATGTGGCACTGACAGGTGGCACTGGCAAGTGGTACTGGTTGGCACTGATTGGCAGGTGGCACTAATTGGCACTGGCAGGTGGCACTAATTGGCACTGGCAGGTGGCACTGGGTGGCACTGGCAGGTGGCACTGGCAGATGACACTGGCAGATGGCACTGGATTGCACTGATTGGCACTGGCACTGGCAGGTGGCACTGACAGTTGGCACTGGCAGGCACTGATTGGCACTGGCAGGTGGCACTGGCAGATGGCACTGATTGACACTGGCAGGTGGAACTGGTTGGCAGGTGGCACTGGTTGGCACTGGCAGGTGGCACTTGCAGGCACTGGTTGGCATTGGCAGATGGCACTGGCAGGTAGCACTGGATGGCAATGGCAGGTTTCACAGCGGATAGTGTAACTGTGTGAAACTGTATGGAGAGAGAGAGGGGAGCTGACAAATTCAGTGTGATGTCGGAGGTGGGTGGGACCCAGGGTGGGCGGGACCCAGCAGCTATCCAGCCAATTATTGGTCTGTTTAAGAAAGGGGTGGGGCCACATACACGTAGTGGCCCACCCAGATCCCATCCTATTGGCTGGTGTTGGATAGCTGGGTCCCGCCCACGCCGGCTCCCGCCCACCCCGACATCTAACCTCAATTTTGACAGTTTCTCTCTCTCTCTCTTTCACACACCGCGACGCTGCTCTGCCAACAGAGTGTGGAGAAGGGAGGAGGAACCCCATGTTCCTCCTCCCTTCTCCGATATATCGGTCGACCTCTACCTTCTTACGATTCCAGGGAGGGCAATTGCCCCCCCTTGCCCTATGCTGCGGACGCCCATGGCCTCCTTGCCACGCCACATTGATGCAGTAATTCATGCAAAAGAAGCCCCGACCAAGTATTGATATTGCATACTATACTGTACATGGGCATGCTTTTCAGTAAGCCAACATCTCTGTATTAAAATTTTTTTTTTATTATTGCTCTTATGTAATATTCTAATTTTCTGAGATACAGAATTTTGGGTTTTCGTTGGCTGTAAGCCATAATCATCAAAATTAAAAGAAAGAAATGCTTGAAATAAATCAAATCACATTTTTGATGATATTCTAATTTTATGAGATGCACATATATATATATATATATATATATATATATATACACATAACACTATATATACAGTATTTCCCTAATGGTTCTAGTATTCTGTACTAATTAAAAATATTAATTGCATTAATTTTATATTATTTGTTTGCAGAACAGCTGTTAATATCTATTATTTTCCTTCACATTAGTGCTCATGCAATTACATAAATACATGTCTTGATACTCACTACTCAGCCTACATGGTGACTTACATGACCCAGATTGTGTGCACATTACCGGCTGCTTAGGAAATGTACAAACTAATGCCGCGTACACACGAGCGGACTTTCCGGCAGAAAAGGTCAGACGGAATGAATCCGTCGGACATTCCGATCGTGTGTGTGCTTCATCGGACCTTTTCTGTCAAAAAATCTGACGGACCTTAGAAATAGAACATGTTTCAAATCTTTCAGATGGATTTGATTCCTATCGAAAAAAACGTTTGTCTATATGCTAGTCCGACGGACCGAAAATGACGCAAGGGCAGCTATTGGCTAGTGGTTATTGAACTTCCTTTTCTAGTCCGGTCGTACGTCATCACATTCGAAACGATTGGACTTTGGTGGGATTGTGTGTAGGCAAGTCCGTTTCATTGGAACTCCATTGAAAAGTCCTTCGGCGTTCAGTCCGAGGAGAAGTCCGCTCATGTGTACGCGGCATAAGTCAGTACTCCACAGCCCCTATACCAAGCCAGAAAACACTAAAAAGCCTGGCTGATACCCCTTTTAACTGGTCGATCAAAGCCCAATTTACACAGGCAACTTCACATCACTTGTTCCCCATGTACAGGTTATTTGTAAAGGAATATCAAGTAAAAATAAGGTGCGATTTCAACTTAGCCTAATTAAAAGTCATTCTCTTGAAAAATATTGTGTTTTATAACTATATGTGGTTAATACATGTAACAATAGAATTAAAGTGTAACTCTGCTTTTGTTGAGAAAACCATCTATGTACATTGCAAAGATTTTTACAAACTTTATTGCAAATGTCTAACTTTTTCTGTTCTAAAGAGAAGGCTGTTTATTTCATGTTCTTTAAAGACCGATTTCTGAATGTGAGGGTCAGCCTTCATAACAACTTTGTACACTCTCAATGTTCAAATATGGAAAACTGCAGTCTGCATCTTTTTAATATACAAGCCTTAGAGAGTATCTTGCCAGAAATAAAATTCCCATTGCATGGGGATGCCCAAAATGTTTACCTGTGCCTTATTGCATTGATTTTGTTTCACACTTTTAGAAAATGCTAATGCTCGCAGATTGAATGCTGATGTCCGTAGAAACTCATGCTGGCCCGGTGAACCACTCAGTAGGTTATTGGTAAATATCGAAATTATGAATGTGGTAGGTGTCTATTCCGGGAAAGTATTTTTGCCCAAGAGTAGGTAGGCAGTGTACTCAATTGAGATCTTGAGGCTGCTACTTTTCTAATACAACTGAACCATTGTTTCAGCTGGACTACCTTGCGTGAGTTTGAAAGAGAGCCTGGTACCAGATGATCCTCTTTCTTGATGGTTTATTTTAGAACTTTATTGAAGATGACAAAGGTTACAAATAAAGCTAATGTGTTTCACATTAACAGCCTCCCCCTTCTTTAGGGCTGATAATATGACACTTGGTGGAATGATCACGCTTCAATAGGAGGTGATTGAATACTGTAAGCAGTACTTGCAGAATGCAAGTGTATTATGGATGCTGTCTCGCAACCCCGGAAACACGTTGAAGGTGCGTTTGGAACAAATTTACATAAGCAATCTGGAGTCATATGCCATCGTGAAACAAACTTGTAAGCATTTTCTTGATTTTTCAGGAACATTTGGAGGTGGCCAGACAAATGCTATTCCAGAGATATACAAGTTATCACTAACGGGTCATGATGCGGCCATGGTACTAATGAACAGAACAGGTACAAGGGGTGGGCTGAAGGGGCGGATGCCCTGGGCGGGACAAATTATTGGGGGTTGGGGGGCGCAGTGAAGTGTCCTTCTAAAACAGGCATTACTAAATGGCGGACCGCGGGCCAAATGCGGACCGCCTCACTCTCCTATGCGGCCTGCTGCGGTACCGCCATTTAGCAGCCTTTTCATCCCCTGCCGTCTCTGTAATCCTCACACAGAGCCAACAGCGGGAGGCGGGAGAGTTCTGGATGGAGGGTAGAGCTGCCGGAGGTTAACAAGCAGGTGATTGGCTGCTAGGATGAAGGGTGGTCTCAGCAACCAATCACCATCTTGCAACACCCGCCCTCCATCCGAGACATGCCGTGCCTCCCTCCGATCTTCGGTCTGTGCAAGGTAAGTGAGGGAGAGGGCGAAGTTACAGGGAGTGAGGACACTACTCTGAAAAGGAGGAAAGTGTGTGCTGACTCACTGAGGACATTAAAATTGAGTTGTTGAGGGCTGTGATGTGGTGGGCTGACAGGTGGGGGGGCTGAGTGGACTGTGATGTATGGGGGAGATGTGAATATTACAGTGGGGGAGATGTGAGTAATACAGTGGGGGGAGATGTGGATATTACAGTGGGGGGAGATGTGAATATTACAGTGGGGGGAGATGTGAATATTACAGTGGGGGGAGATGTGAGTAATACAGTGGGAGAGATGTGAATATTACAGTGGGGGAGATGTGAATATTACAGTGGGGGAGATGTGAGTAATACAGTGGGGGAGATGTGAGTAATACAGTGGGGGGAGATGTGAGTAATACAGTGGGGGGAGATGTGAGTAATACAGTGGGGGGAGATGTGAATATTACAGTGGGGGGAGATGTGAATATTACAGTGGGGGGAGATGTGAATATTACAGTGGGGGGAGATGTGAGTAATACAGTGGGGGAGATGTGAATATTACAGTGGGGAGATGTGAATAGTACAGTGGGGAGATGTGAATATTACAGTGGGGGGAGATGTGAATATTACAGTGGGGGGGGAGATGTGAATATTACAGTGGGGAGATGTGAATAGTACAGTGGGGAGATGTGAATATTATAGTGGGGGGAGATGTGAATATTACAGTGGGGGAGATGTGAGTAATACAGTGGGGGGAGATGTGAATATTACAGTGGGGGAGATGTGAATATTACAGTGGGGGGAGATGTGAATATTACAGTGGGGGGAGATGTGAATATTACAGTGGGGGGAGATGTGAATATTACAGTGGGGGGAGATGTGAATATTACAGTGGGGGGAGATGTGAATATTACAGTGGGGGAGATGTGAGTAATACAGTGGGGGAGATGTGAGTAATACAGTGGGGGGAGATGTGAATGTTACAGTGGGGGGAGATGTGAATATTACAGTGGGGGGAGATGTGAATATTACAGTGGGGGAGATGTGAATATTACAGTGGGGGAGATGTGAATATTACAGTGGGGGGAGATGTGAATATTACAGTGGGGGAGATGTGAGTAATACAGTGGGGGAGATGTGAGTAATACAGTGGGGGAGATGTGAGTAATACAGTGGGGGGAGATGTGAATATTACAGTGGGGGAAGATGTGAATATTACAGTGGGGGAGATGTGAATATTACAATGGGGGGAGATGTGAATATTACAATGGGGGGAGATGTGAATATTACAGTGGGGGGAGATGTGAATATTACAGTGGGGGGAGATGTGAGTATTACAGTGGGGGGAGATGTGAGTATTACAGTGGGGGGAGATGTGAGTATTACAGTGGGGGGAGATGTGGATATTACAGTGGGGGGAGATGTGAGTATTACAGTGGGGGGAGATGTGAGTATTACAGTGGGGGGAGATGTGAATATTACAGTGGGGGGAGATGTGGATATTACAGTGGGGGGAGATGTGAATATTACAGTGGGGGAGATGTGAATATTACAGTGGAGGGAGATGTGAATATTACATTGGGGTAGATGTGAATATTACAGTGGGGAGATGTGAATATTACAGTGGGGGGGAGATGTGGAGATTGGGGGGGGGGGCGCAATTTGCCATCTTCGCCCTGGGCACCAAATGGCCTTGTCCCAGCACTGCTAATAAAATCGATACCTTGATTAATTCAGGAAGACAGGATTGTTGTACCCTGTGGGTGGGGATGTAAAGATTATAGGATGATGAGAAGTATGTATAGTCTCTGGACAACACGTGTAGTTCTCACCAACCATCAACCATACTGGCACAGGTGTAAAGGTCAAGGAAGCGAGCGGAATCTGAATAGGGTAGAGGCATAGCGCCAGAAAATTTGTGTGACAAGGTTGGAATCACCACAAAGAAAGACAGTGCTCTTCGCGTAAGAGGCCAACAATTCTAGCAAGTGAGACATAAAGGGGAGGTCAGTTGTATTAGAGGCATAGTAAATTTACTTACTCAGAGCTGTGGAGGGAATTTTGTAGAAACAAATATCTGCCCTTATGGATCTTGGAGCTGTTTGTGGCTAATGAAGGAGATACTTTAATGGAAAGTGTGACAGACCACCTGGCAACTCACCTAGGTGCCTCCACCAAGATACAGCTTCCTCCACTCTTGAACCACAATATATTAATTTTACCCCAAGAACCAATGTGGAGTAAAACAACTAACTTTATTGTAGATAACCACAGGTTTTTATACATTTCAAAAATAGGGTCAGTCACCACAAACAATAAAAACAAACATTACACATTAATTTAAACACATAAACATACCACAATGAGGTAAAGTGGACACAATACTAATCACATCTCCAAAAGGATTAGCAGACAGAGAGAAACAAAAGGTAACACAATTAACCTGGGAGGCACACAATGGGAGAAAAACACTTCACAGTAAACACATAACACCTTAATAAACAGATTACAGCAGGAGACACCAGCATCAGGTTGTTTTGAACAGATTACAATCATTTGCTTTGAGTCTTTGAGTCTAGGAGGGGGTTGAAGCAAGTCAATGCTGGTTTGTGCTGTCTTTACCCCAACAGAACACAGAGGCCCCAAATCTGTATCCGGGTCCTCCAGTTCTCAGAATCTGTGTGTTTCGGGGACATAGACTTGAATCCAAAGTAAAACTGCACCAATGGTCTCCTAGGCACACACCTCCCAAAGAATAATGCCCCCTCAAATGCCAAGGCTCATAGTCAGTAGGCAAGACGCTAGCCTGTCGTCCCCTCCAAAAGCCACAGTTACAGTGGTTACTGTGACATTTCTCCCCCCTAAAGGTAGACTAACCAGGTCTCAGACCTCCACCTGGTCCGGACATGCAATAGTCGGGCAGTGTGAACCCACATAGTCGGTCTACATTGTCTCCACTCTTGTCCACAGGGAAGATTTGTAATTGGTAGGTGTAGGGCAGAGATTGTGGACCCTCTGTCCGGCTACCACCACTTCAGCTGGGAGGTCTTTACCGCTCCAGTGCTCGATCTGCTGCTGAGGAGATAGGCCGACTTTTCTGACACCCTGGAGCCGTAAAAACACAGTGAGTGCTAGGCAGAGGCCAGCGGCACTCTGCCCAGTGGGCAGAGCTTCAGCTGGAGACCTCACATCCTCTGATCTGGCTAACTGTTGGGGAGGCAGGGCTGCTTCTCTCGTTCCCAGACTATGGAACTGCCACTGGGGAGATGAGTCAGCTGCTCCATCTCCCATACACTCATCCAACTGCTGGAACAACATTGATCTGGTGCTGTCTCCCAGGTGCATGTATCTTTGCTGAGGGGGGAAGACAGTTTCCTCCATTCTGGCTGACTGTTGGGGAGGGAGGACAGCTTCCTCCCAGACTGTGGATTTGCTGCTGGGAAGGTAGGATGACCACCTCCTCTCCCAGACTGTGGACCTGCCGCTAGGGAGATGAGCCGGTTGCTCCATCTCCTGAACTCCCGGACCCCCGCTGTGGAGCAAGGATGACTTCCTTCACTCCTGAGTCCCTACACTGCCACTGAGGAGGGAGGATGACCACCTCCTCTCCCGGACTGTGGATCTGCTGCTGGGGAGGGAGGATGACCACCTCCTCTCCTGGACTGTGAATCTGCTGCTGGGAGTGAGGATGATTTCCTCCCCTCCCTGCACATGTGACTGCCGCTGGGGAATGGGGATGACCACCTCCTCTCTCTGCTACTCCAGAATTGCTGAAAATCCAGGGCACGGTTGGCGGCACTTGGGCCCAGTGCCAGCGATTCGACGGGTGACTCATAATCCATAACATCCATGGGTGCTGAGGCATACTGTTGAGGTTTGGTGAACAGTCTTTTATATGCTTGTTCCAGCTCCCATTCTTGTGTGACTATAATGTCCAAGTCACTGCTCAATCTGAGCTAACTGGGAAGTTCCAACTCCCTATAATTTCGGATGTTCTACCATCTTCACTCCTCTGCACTACCAAAAGAATGTCAAATTTCGATTCATCTAACCACAGAACAGTTTTCCATTTTGCAAAAGACCATTTTAAATGAGCTTTGGCCGAATGAAGACAGCAGCATTTCTGGGTCATGTTTAGATATTACTTTGATTTGCAAGATAGTGCTTTAACTTGCATTTTTGACTGGCATGGTGAACTGTGTTCACAGACAGTGTTTTTTTCATGTATTCCTGAGCCCATGCAGTGATGTCCATCACAGAATAATGCCCGTTTTAAATGCAGTGCTGCCCATCCCTTCTGCCTGTCCCTTGCGCACAGAGATTTCTCCAAGTACTCTGAATCTTTTTATGATATTATGTACTGTAGATGATACATATAACATTTTTGCTATTTTACATTGAGGAACATTATTCTGAAATTGTTTGACAATTTTTAGGTGCAGCTTTTCAAAGACCGGTGAACATCTTTACTTCTGAGACTCTCTAAGATGCTCTTTTTATATGAAGCCATGTTAATGGACCTGTTGCCAATTAAACTAATTAGTTGCAAAATGTTCTTCCAGCTCTGCCTTGTTATTACCACCTAGCTTTTTGTTGCCCTGTCCCAACTTTTTTGACATGGGTTTCCGCCTATAATTTTAAAATTGCCATTTTTTTTCCCTAAAATGGCACATTTTCTCATTTTAAACATTTGATATGTTTTATATTTTCTATTGCGAATAAAATATGGGTTTATGCGTTTTTCAAATCATTGCATTCTGTTTTTGTGTAGATTTTACACAGCGTCCCAACTTTTTTGGAATTGGGGTTGTAGAATAAGATAGGGATGAGACTGTACTCAAGGTTCAAACATGAGATGGAGCAATCAAAATCCATCAGCCAGTGCCCACAGAAAGGAAGTCCACAGGCTGGCAGTTAGGTTTATCTTTTGTTCTAGGTTGAAACACAAAACACCAACTGTCAACAGGTTTAACAGAAGACCAGCTGTCGACAGACCCTTCCTCCCCTCTAATTGAAGTTTTGGATACCCGATGTTTTCATCCTGCTAGCCTCGTGGTTAAACAAGCTTTTTGTGACTTGTTAGACGTATGTCTTTTCAAGTCCTTTGCGTCTGGTAAGCCTCCTCAGATGTTATGGTGGTGGTTTTGACACACACATAGACGTCACATTGGATTTGGTGTTTCTCCATCTCACCCACCAGTGACACCCTGTTGTTGTCCTCATCAGCTAATCCTCAGAGACTGTTGGTGGTGGTTTTTGATTTTCATCAAGGACACATCTTATCCATATGGACTTTATTTATGGTTGATTTATATTTTGATCCTGTTTTCACTTTTTCACTGGTGCATTTCTATTATGCTTTATATGATTTTGTATTAGTGCTATTAATTTTTTCATTAAGTCACTTTTTCTAAACAAATTTTTTGTTTGTTTTCTGGCCATTGCAAGATGGCTCGATTCTAACATTTCATTCCTATTTACTCATACACATAGCGCTACACTATATATATACTTGTTGACATGGGTTTCCGCCTATAATTTTAAAATTGCCATTTTTTTCCCTAAAATGGCACATTTTCTCATTTTAAACATTTGATATGTTTTATATTTTCTATTGCGAATAAAATATGGGTTTATGCGTTTTTCAAATCATTGCATTCTGTTTTTGTGTAGATTTTACACAGCGTCCCAACTTTTTTGGAATTGGGGTTGTAGAATAAGATAGGGATGAGACTGTACTCAAGGTTCAAACATGAGATGGAGCAATCAAAATCCATCAGCCAGTGCCCACAGAAAGGAAGTTTTGAGAATGTAGTATTTGTAGGGCCTGCTCTCGCTGGGATGCTGAGTTAGATGCAGGCTACTTCTGAGATGACCGGGTTCCTGTCTGTCAGGGACTGCCAGACACAACTGGTAGATCCGGTAGTAGTTGCAGGCCAGGATCTTGGAATCAGTAATGCAGCTCTCCAGGTGTGCAAGCTTACACTTCTTTGCCGTTAGTACAGAATAGGAGTTTGAATGCATAGCCCCATCCATATCTGATCCTGGCCAAATGCAGGGCATGCTAATAAAGGTGCATGGCGTCACATATCTGAAGAGTCACTTGTGCCAGGTCTGCATATAGGCTTTATTTGTGGCCTTGGAATTGTAGTGATGAAGAGTTCCATGCTGCTTGAAGAAGCCACTCTTCAGAGTGGAAAAAGTTGCATCTTGACAATCACGTCCCATAGCAGTCTGAAATCTTAGGGCCAAGGGGCTAGCTTTTTAACTGCTTGCCGACCAGCCACCGCAGTTGTACTGTGGCCGAATGGCACAGGCAGGTGAATCGCCATTATGTTACGTCGGTTTCTAAGGCGAAGACCGCCGGGCTCCCGTGATCGCTTGTAACACAGCGAGAACCGGGATCTCTGTGTGTAAACACAGATCCTGGTTCTCTGAGGGGAGAAGTGACATATCGTCTGTTCATACAGAGTATGAACAGCGATCTGTCCTCTCCTCTAGTCAGTCCCCTCCCCCCCTTCAGTTAGAACACACATTAGGGAACACAATTAACCCCTTGATGGCCCCCTAGTGTTAACCCCTTCACTGCCAGTGACATTTTTACAGTAATCAATGCATTTTTATATTTTTATAGCACTGATCGCTGTATTAATGCCAATGGTCCCAAAAATGTGTCAAAATTGCTCGATGTGTCTGCCATAATGTCGCAGTCGCAATAAAAATCGCAGATCGCCGCCATTACTAGTAAAAACAATAATAATAAAAATGCTATAAAAATCTCCCCTATTTTGTACACGCTATAACTTTTGCGCAAACCAATCAATATATGCTTATTGTGGGGCGTGGCGACCGGGCTCCAAGATGGACGCTTAATCCAGGAGCTCCGCTCGCCCACAGGAGATAATCCACAGCCATCAGAGCCCACCGGCGCCAGTCACGGCTTATAAACCTGCCATCCTTACGGTGAGATCCCGCTGCACAGATCAAGAATGCCTAGACATCGTAAAAACCCGCAGCAGCCGCAGAAAATGACGAGCTATTACACCACTCGCGGACTACAACAAAATGGCGGCGGAGCGATAGATAGCAGGTCGGAGCACAGGCCGATCCGAGCAGCGGCAAAAACGGACTACCATCCGCCTCTATTCGATCCTCCAATCTGCCCAGTGAGTCCTCCTCGGGCCCATCTAGTCCCTCTACAAGAAGTCTGACCAAATCTAAGCCAAGGAGGGACTCTCCAGTCAGACAGAGGACCGATACGGACATGGAGGTAAGCGGGCCTCACAGCAATCCTACACTCCAGAGCAGTAGTGATGGGGACCCTATTAAGGAATTCCCCACTGCAGACTGGCCCGTTTCAGACACCCTACTGAAGGATATGTTACTATCCTTGCGCTCCTCATTACAAGCAGACATGGTCAGAGGGATAAACGAGTGTCAGAGGGAAGTACAAGCTATAGGCCACAGAGTTCATCAGGTGGAAAATAAAATGGAGGAATACACCTCAGCATACAATGTGATGGTGGAGGCTCATACAGCTCAGGGGGAGGACATCACATGGATTAAGGACAAAATGGCCGACCTCGAGGACAGGTCTAGGAGGAACAACCTCAAACTGAGGGGTATTCCAGAAGATGTTCCCCCTACCCAGCTCCTGCAATTTGCCCAGACCCTAGTCTCCACATTGGTACCAGAAGCTTTAGCTCATGATCTTCTTGTTGACAGAATTCATAGGGTCCCTAAACCGTCTTTCCTCCCTGCCGACATTCCCAGAGGTGTCTACTGAGGATGCATTTTTACCACATAAAAGACCGTGTACTCCAGGCCTCACGCAAGCCAGAAAACATCCCTCAGCAGTATGCCAAGTATGTCAGACTGCTCCCAGATATTTCCAGACACACCTTACAACACCGCCGTAACCTGTTAACAATATCGAAAGCCTTGAGAAACCATAAAATCCTACATAAATGGAAATACCCTGCCACGCTCTCTATCACCCACAACGGGGTCACTGTCTCAGTATCTACCCTAGAAGAAGGGCTCACTGCTTTAAGGCGATGGAATATCATCCCTGACCAGCCCACTTCACAACCTCTTCCAGCAGGGCCCACCATCATCCAAAATGAATGGCAAGTTGTATCTTACAAGCGCTCAAATAAGAAAAATGCAGGTGGTAGCTCCTAACTGAAACCCATTGTCACATGAGTTTATCTCCAGGGTCGAGTTTCTTGATTCGAATCTCTCCCTCACCCCTATAACATTAATAGCAGTTACATCTGCACGAGGATCAATTTTAGGATCCATTTTTTATGTTACACATGTTGACTTTTCTTTTTGTTTTCAGTTTCTTTTCACCTCATTTTTCAAGTGATATACGCAGCTTAATACGAATCAACCTCACCTCATCCACGGAAAACGATTCGCCACAGTCATCCTTCTCCAATGTCAAGACTACATTTCGAAATTAGCACTTCGGTAGCAGTGAGTACCCCTACTGCACAGCTACACGAACTACCCCACATTTATTACAATGACGATTACATGCCTTTCAATTAATGCTAGAGGTTTAAACCACCCGGCTAAACGGTTTTCTTTATGGAAAGAAGCTCACAAACAAAAGGCGGACATCCTGTGCGTCCAAGAAACGCATTTTCAACTCGATAACACTCCATACTGTGCACATAAGGACTACCCACACCTCTATATGGCCTGCACACCACACCACAAAACAGGGGGTCTCCTCCTGGCCTTTAAAAATTCTCCTTTGCACCTAAAAATATACATTAATTCCAAACCATATACAATCGTCACATTGTACGCACCAAATTCGCACCAAGTCAGATTCCTTAAAAAAGTGCTCTACAAAGCGAACGCCATGAAATACGGCAATCTCCTGATTTGTGGAGACTTCAACGCAACTTCAGACCCATCTCTGGATACTTCCTCCAGTAAAGGAACATTATCCCTTCAATCATTACTACACAAAGAGGAGTTATTTGATCTCTAGCAGACATTGTTCATACTCCCGCATAAATCTATTCTTAACGGATAAATGGCTCTTACAAAATGTGGAAACAACAACAATACATGATATTACGTGGTCAGATCACTCTGCTATATCTATGTCCATTGCAGAGAGGGAAATCTCCTCCTCACCCCCCCACTCGCATATTCCAAGAACCACAATACCAAAAAAACATATCTCAGCACTTAAAGCATTTCTTCACAGACAATAATGGATCAGTAAATGGAATTCACACAAGGCCTTCATGAGAGGCATATTAATTCAAATAGGAGCTAGAGAAAAGAAAAAAGGGCTCAGCAGCTTGACACTGTTCTCTCAGAAATACACAATGCTGCAACGCAAAACAAAAAGGCTCCTACTATACCATTAACTGATAAATTAAACTCCCTTAGAGAAAAACTTAGAAACATATTATCACAACAATATGACACACACCTCAGGCGCCTTCAACTAAACTATTATGCAAACGCTAATAGAGCAGGTAAATATCTAGCAAATAGACTAAAGGCGATTCGATCCAAAACCAGAATAGCTTACTTAAAACATCCTACCCTGTCACACAAAATCATGAACCCACAAGATATAGCTAACCAATTCGCAGAATACTATAGTTCACTATACAACCTGCACATTGATCCCAACACACAAAAACCGTCAGTAGAAAAGATTGAATCATTCCTACAGGCTATCAATCTCCCCACTCTTTCTTCACACCATCTAGAGATCCTGAATGCACCAATTACGGTACAGGAAATAGAGCAGACAATACACACACTTCCCAATGGAAAATCTCCAGGACCCTCCCACAAGATATGTTGAGAGCACACATACTAACATTACCAAAACCAGGCAAAGAACCCACCACACCAGCAAATTTTCACCCTATTTCCCTCCTTAACTCCGATTTAAAAATATATGCAAAGCTATTGGCCAGAAGATTGACAGACATCTTTCCATATATCATACAGCGCGACCAGATGGATTTCGTGAGGGGGAGACAAACCTCAGATGCAACCAAGAGAATTGTTAATATAATAAACTTTGCTGAAAAAACTTGAACACCTTCTCTGCTACTGTCGATTGATGCAGAGAAATCGTTCGACAGAGTTCACTGGACTTATATGAAAGTGACTCTCACCAAGTTTGGCTTTCAGGGCCCCATACTACGAGCCATTATGGCTCTATATTCATGTCCCTCAGCACAGGTATACTCTACGGGATTTTTATCCAAACACTTCGACATAACAAATGGAACTAGGCAGGGGTGCCCCCTATCCCCAACAGTTTTTAACTTGATGATTGAACCCCTAGCTGAGACTAGTAGGACTTACCCCTTGATTATGGGCTTCCAGTTTGGCTCCAGCTCACACACCATTAAGCTCTTCATAGATGAGTTAATCCTTATTTTGACTAATCTGGTTACATCACTACAGCAAGCCCATAAAATTCTTAACACATTTGGGGAAGTTTCATACTACAAAGTTAACTTCACCAAATCATTAATACTGGATCTTGGCGTACCACCCCCCAAGCGCAAATTGTTACAGTTACAACTACCCTACACATGGAGTACAGGAGGCATCACATACCTCGGTATCACACTTACGAATAGAACCTCAACGCTTGTCAAATCTAACTTGGTCCCACTGGTAGCCAAATTGGAGGCCCAACTCAGGGATATGTCCAACAAGGAAATTTCATGGTTTGGTAGAATTACAGCCTATAAGATGATGATATTACCACAAATATTGTATATATTCCGTGCTTTGCTGATCCACATTCCTCTTCACTATATCAACAGTATAACGAATATAGGTTGGAAATACATATGGAATGGTAAAAAAGCCAGATGCTCCAGAAATAACCTCACATCCCACAAAAAAATAGGAGGGGCAGGCCTAGTGGACACATATGATTACTTCTGGGCAGTACGATTGGATCAGACCAAACTATGGTTCAAAACCAATGGCACGCCCTTATGGGTGGACATTGAAAAAGCACTAGCACCAACAAAAGACCTGACTTTACTACTGTTAAGCGATGGATGGTCTCCATGGAACATGAAATCATTAACTCCCCCACTGCAGATCTCACTAAGAGCATGGAGGTTCATACCTGAACAAAAACATAAAGACATACAAGAAATACACTACAATCTACCCCTGACACTGCTAGAGACAAAAATTCCATTATTAAAGGTCAAGAATTTGACCAACAAAGGTATCACACTCATATTAGATCTCTACAATGGAACACAACTCAAATCTATCGACCAAATTATGACACAATACAACCTCCCAAGTAACAAGAAGTTCACATGTCTGGGGATCACACACTTCCTTAAATCTCACACTAGACCAATCATATCCCTTCCAGACAAACTGTGGCGATTCTACTCAACTGCTGACAGTAACACAAAAAGGTATATCCTTTTTCTACAACCACATAAGGGATAAACTCACATTTATAAAAACAACAGCAATGGGAAAATGGGAGGTTGAACTAGACATTATCTTCTCCACAGAACAATGGCGACAATCATTCAAGGAAATACACAAAGCCTCTCACTGTGTTAAGCAATGGGAACTAGCAATTAAAATAGCTAACAGATGGCACTACACCCCATATAGGTTAGCAACCTACTTTCCCAGAACTTCACCACTTTGCTGGAGAGCATGTGGACACAGTGGATCCCTACTACACATGCTTTGGCACTGCCCTACAGTGAAAAGTATATGGTACCAAGTATTTAGACTAAAATCCTCCGCTAACACCCCCAGACCCGACTATGGCAATTTTACACTTACACATGAAGAAATTTCACACAGACTTCAGACCTGTAGTAACACATATACTGCTAGAGACACGACTACTGATCCTACACAACTGAAAATCAACAACAGCCATAAACATAACAGACATCATCAAAGCGGTTAACAGGAATTATACTTTTGAACGCCTCCTAGCGATAAAAAATTATCAAAATGTGCAACATTCGACAAATGTTGGTCTATATGGCCCAATCGATTCTGATTTTGATGACACAAGAGGTGATTTCATAGTATTAACATTATCTGTAGGTTTAGATTACATACTGTAAACTATATTCATAAACACCACTTCTGAATATGTTTCACACTAAGATGTATATCACTATGACCTTCTTTTATGTTCTGTAACTTGTTTATTTCTTGAAATATTCAAAAAAAATGTATTGATTAAAAAAAAAAAATATATATATATATATATATATATATGCTTATTGTGATTTTTTTTACCAAAAATAAGTAGAAGAATACATATCAGCTTAAACTGAGAAAAAATTTGCTTTTAAAAAAAAAAAAATGGGGATATTTATTATAGCAAAAAGAACAAAATATTGTGTTTTTTTTTTTTAAATTGTCGCTCTTTTTTTGTTTATAGCGCAAAAAATAAAAACCACAGAGATGATCAAATACCACCAAAAGTAAGGTCTATTTGTGGGAAAAAAAGGACGTCAATTTTGTTTGGGTACAACGTTGCATGACCGCGCAATTGTCAGTTAAAGTGATGCAGTGCCAAATCGCTAAAAGTGCTCTGGTCAGGAAGGGGGTAAAATCTTCCGGGGCTGAAGCAGTTAAATACAGCTGTCACAGTACCCAGGAGGTCCTACACCATCTCCAGGAGGCCCCAGGATGTGCAAATTTCTTCTGCGGGCCCTGTTCTTAAAATCTTCCAGTTGGTCGCAGAGTGCTGCTAATTCCTGCTAGGCTTCCTCTAGGTTCAGTTTATGGCCTTCTAAAACAGTTGTGATGGCATCCATTCTAACTTCCAGGAAGGCCATGCGGTGCCCAGTCCCCCTCATCTAACATTTGAATTTCACCATTATAATTGCTGATGCTTTGGCCAGTTCATCTCGTACGATCTTCTGCAGCTGAGCAAGGAGAGAAGCATCTGGAGAATGGCTGACTGCAGGGTGTTCTTCCAGGAAAAGATCCTTGCTGTTCTTGGAATCAGCAGTCAGTTTGGATGAGATGTTGTCCCTCGTGGAGCCGGATAACATCTTAGTAGAGGGGTGAAAAATGTAGCGGCTCCCCTCCAAGATTTGAAGTGCCAGCTCATCCCCGACTAGCTTCTGACAGGAAGCTCACTGTTAGAGTGGCAGAGTTGGAAAGCTGGTGGGGAGCTTATGAAAACTCGGTTTATTCCCAGAATGAGCAGAGACTTCAGCACACATCCATACTGTGTTGCTATATCATTTTTTTTAGCAAAAGCTTTCTTTTAGGGTTATCAATTCCTTTTTAAATGCACATGATTCTACTCTTTTTTTTTTTCTACTTTTACAAATAGATCAAATTATCCAGCAATAGAGGCAGAGGTTAAGACAAATCATGACACTGCCAGGGGACTTTACAGTGGTCCAGGGGCCTTTACAGTGGTAACCTTTTATTCACATGGTTTTAATCTAATACAAAAAAAAATGCTGCAAGAGATCAAGTACCCCCTGCAGTGTTATAGCTTGGTCTGTGTGTAACACAAAGAAAAAAAATATAAAGAAATTTGAAAATAAAAATAATACACTAAAAAATATGTACTGAATTCAGTAATTATATTCATTAACCCGGTCCCCACACAGTTTTTAAAATAATTTTTTTACAAAGGTGGTACCTTAAAGCAACTATTTTGTTAAAAATAATGTATGAATTAAAGCTCTCCCTGTAAAAAAAGCAATATTATCTCTCCTGCTGACAGTGTCACCGAGTACCACTGTAATGATTAGAGGTCACCAGTTACAGTTTTCTTCAGAAACCTACAGTTTTGGGATTGCAGATCTCCTGAAAACTGCACTCAGCAGCTCTTCCTGCCCTCCCAGTCTGCAAAAGTATCCACTAAGCACACCAGGGGACCAGATCTTACAAAAAGTGTAGGTTTTTCACAAAGACTTAGGGCTGTGATATCTTATCATTAAAGACTTTGGCATGGTGAGCAGCAGGAGCGGTAATTATTTACTTGCTTCTTTAGGCCTGGTTCACACTGATGCGAATTCATAATGAATGCGATGCGTCAAAAACACTTTAAATGCGCATGTCATCCCTAAAGTCATTGTTTTCAATGACGGTCGTTCACATACATGCGTTGCGATTCCTCTACGAATGCGATGCGATAAAAAAAAGGGTCTTGTGCGAGTTTACTGCGTTGCGTTGCGAATTTAGTCTCCATAGACATCAATGTAAATCGTTCTTGAATCGCATTGATGGTTCACATATGTGCGAATTAGTCACCTCCAGCTCCTCCTCCAAACTCTCCACACACTCCACAAAAACCAGGAAGAGAACAGGAAGTTTGGGTTCCATTGGTCAGACAGAAATCGCAGTCACCTCCCAAAATGACAACTCATTCCAGTAGAATCGCAGTAAATTTGCAACAAACACTTAATGAATTCACAAAGAAGATTCGCAACGCAATCGGGTCAAAAGCGCGCTTAATTCACAACGCATCAGTGTGAACTGGGCCTTACAGGGAAAGCTTTAGTTCATACTTTTTTCATGATTTTTAGTGATAGAGTTTTTTTTTTACAGAGGGCATGTAAAAGAATTACTTCAGCTCAAAGCATCTTTGTTACTCTAAAGATTTCAAAGTTACTCAGGTTGCAGGTGGTCGTTTCCATTCTTTTAACCTTGGAGAGAAATAGAAGCAATCTTTTTGGCATTACCTAGGTACCACTCAGTCAGTCCTTGCTGGAAACAGATGCCACACAACCCTTTCCAATCAGAGAAAGAGATTGACATTTTCCAGTCTGGGAACCACAATGCAGTCTGCAAGTAAATATTGCATTGAGAAAAAGTGTCTTTTGGACAACTTTATTGGTCCACTTGAGGACTGGTTGATCATTGGTTAACATGCCAGATTTGCTGATTCCTGACTCATGTTTATTAGTTGGCTGCTCAGGGCTGAATTTTTGCCCTGAATTTGGGCCTGAATTGAAGCCAAAGATGCACAGGACCCCCGTGCAAGCGGCTCCGCAGCTGCCCCGGAGATGTGTGAACTGGTTACATAGATAGCCTGTCACAATCTCCTGTGATGCAAATTGGATGCGGGGAAATCCGCATCCAATTTGCACTAGTGTGAACCCAGCCTAAGGGTTGAAGCCAAAGACATGGTGGGTTTGTAAATGTTATCATGTAATGTACTGGAGCAAATATCTTTTGCACGTATTCTTCTGCACCAAAAGCAATTGTATTTTTTTAGGAAGCAGACAAAAATCAAGATATTTCATAGACCTTTGCAACTGTGCTTTGATGTTGTAAGATCAGATTAAATCCACAATGTAAATCACACTGTCGGATTTATTTAATAAGGTAAAGAGAAATATGCATTTTGTGGTAAACAACATCAACCAATCTAAATTTCAGCTTGGCGACACAGTGGTGTAGTGGATAGCACTTTCACCTAGCAGTAAAAAGGGTTGCTGGTTCAATTCCCAACCACGACACTACCTGCATGGAGTTTGCATGTTCTCTCTGTGCCTGCATGAGTTTCCTCCGGGTACTCCGGTTTCCTCCCACACTCCAAAGACATGCTGGTAGGTTAATTGGATCCTGTCTAAATTCTCCCTAGTATGTATGAATGTGAGTTAGGGACCTTAGATGTAAGCTCCTTGAGGGTGTAGGGACTGATGTGAATGTACAATGTATATGTAAAGCACTGCGTAAATTGACGGCGCTATAAAGGTACCTGAAATAAATAAATAAACATCAAGCAGCCAAGGATGGATTCAGTTTCTTGGTATGGCTTACTAGTTTTGCATACTTTCATTGCTTATTGCAGTGTTTGGTAAAAAACATGTATATTTTCTATTGAATTAGTATGCTGCTATTTGTCTGTATTGCTTAATACATTTTACCAGTCTTTAGAAGAAAAAAACTTAATGCAAGTACATAGAAAATATGTTACATAATATGGAACTCTAGACAGACTAAAGCACAGCAAATTTTCTCATCAGTAAAGATTACATAACCCCCAGAAAATCAGGTATTTATTGATCCTTGAGAAATTGGATGATCTGAATAACTAGGTAAGATTTTATTTTAAAGATGGTCTGTCAATTCATTAAAGCAATATTAAACCTAAAAGCAAACATTTATTATATTGCAGCTTAACAATTCTTGGCTGCATTAGTTTTCTTTTTTAATCTTTCTTTTCCATATTTTCACCTGGAGATCCAGCCAGTAAGCCTGATATTTTTCAAAAGAACAAGCTCTCTTGCAGATGTAGCAGTTACAGGGATGAGACAAATCATTTACCACTGACTGGGGTGCTTACAACGATCAGCTTTTTTTTTCTTTATGTAAGTACAAGCTTTATCCCAAAAGGAAAAAAAAATTGCTGTAACTGCTTATGAAGTGTAAGCTGAGGTCTGGCCTCAATTTGTTAGTGTATCTAAATCTGCTAGTTTATCTAACCCTCCCCTCCACCCAGATTAACAATGCTTCTATCAAAAGGTGCCCCTGTGCTCCTTCATCCAGAGTGGGGGCACTTTGATACAGGTGGTGTGTTACAGGTCAGATCACCAGATGAAAATAGAGGGAAAAAAGCCTATACACGAAAACAAATGCAACCACCACATCTAATGATTGGTAAGCTGCAATATATTACATTTTTGGTTTTGGGTTTTAGTACCGATTTAGGATATTTTTTAAAAACACTGGAAATTTCTGGGTCTATGTTCCTCTATACATTTTTCACAAAGTGCAGGGATGAGCCTCTTTTCTTGATTGAACTGAATGCCAAACCCATGTTTATGTTACTTTGAAACCTAATTGATGCCAGTGCAAGAACAGAAATGATGAAGTGTAGAAGTTCACTTTCCTACTATGACTACATTAGGTGCATCTGCCAGCAATCTTTTAAAAAAATAATATCCCAGGAGTAGCTCCACGGCCTGCATTCATAGTAGCTTTACTAAAGGCACAGTGGTAAGTATGTAGAAGAAATGAGAATAAAGGAGCGCCCGGTGATCAAAGGGGTAAATAATTTTTATTTTATTTGAAGTTTCAGCAATAAAAAGAGGCCAACGCGTTTGCTGCCTCTGAACACATAGCCAGCGCTGAGGACTTTTTGCTAGCAGCCTTAATGAAGGGGAAGTCTCCAGAAACGCGCTGGCCTATTTTTGTTGCTGAAACTTCACATAAAATACAAATTACTTTCCTCTTTGATCGCTCCTTTATCCTAATTTCTTCTACATTACATGTGGAGTCGACCGTAAGGACACACACCGAGGTAGCAGCTCAAGCTCCAACAGGGCTCATCACCACCTTTTTTCCAAACTGGGCCCGGACCTCTGGAAACTAATTCTTTCCCTCTGCCAACACCCTACCAATCTACAACACTGACTGATAAAGTCAGTCCAGCGTGATCTACACCCATTCTTCTCAACAGTGGCAAGTATGGCGTTTGTCTGTATACTGCATATAGTGAATCGGTGTTAGATCAAATTGGTTAAAGGCCCTAGTGCTTCATCATAACCTTACAAGTGAATTAATAAAGTTAAAGCATCCCTGTCACTATCAAGCAGACTCAACAAGAGATACCCTGTAAAAGAAAAGGCTGTGTACTTACCTGACTGGTGAGTGGCTAGGGAAACCTCATTTTCTTCAAGCACTCATGTGTCAGACAGCAGAAGCAGCATCTGGAGCTCTTAAAGAGAGTGATGTTTCCCTAGCAGCCGACCAGTAATGTGCCTGTGGTACTTAGTTACATAGACATCTGTGGGTGAGCTGTAGGCAAAAGCAGATGATAAGAAAAAAAAAAAAAACAACTAAAAAAATCTTGCAAGACAATAGCATAATGTGCTAGTCTGCATCGCAACTAGCACATTATGAAATACTTACCTTAGAAGGAGGCCCCCACAGAGCACCCGGTCACCACTGAGAGAGCTGACATGTTCCCTCGGCAGTTTGCTGTCTCCGGCACTGTGAGGGGCTGGGGCCACAATGACGTCACTCCAGTGCATGGGAGTGGGAGTCCTCCATTCCGGCAAGGAGCTCTAAATTTCCGGAATTATCCACTGACTTCAGAGCGCATGCGCCGCTGCCATCAGCGGCTGCATGCAGGGTGAATATCTCCTAAACCGTGCAGGTTTAGGAGATATTCATTTTATGTACAGGTAAACTTTATTATAGGCTAACCTGTAGGTAAAAATTACCAAGCAGGGGATACAACCACTTTAAAGGGAGGTCTAATCTGAAGTCTACAGTTTTAAGAACCCTAAGTAGTGTTAGGGCTGTTTGTGTGTATGTGTCGAAAAGGGGCTTGTGGCTTTATGAAAATTTATATAATTTCAGCTCCATTTTAACTTCCCTTGTAAACCATTAGCTGTGATCTGAAGCAGAGTCACTACCCCACGAACAACAACCTTCTCGACCCCCTACAGTTCGGCTTCCGTCCACAACATTCCACTGAAACTGCCCTACTAAAACTCACCAATGACCTACTACTGCTAAAACCAATGGCCATTACTCCATACTCATACTTTTAGACCTCTCTGCTGCCTTCCACACAGTTGACCACCTGCTCTTCCTCAGCAAACTACACTCCATTGACCTCTGTGATTCTGCTTTATCCTGTTCTCCTCCTACCTATCTCAGCGCACTTTCAGTGTCACAACTCCATCTCCTCCACTCCTCTTCCTCTCTCTGTTGGGGTACCCTACTATTCTCGCTCTATACCTCTTCCCTGGGCCAGTTGATAACCTCCCATGGCTTCCAATACCCTCTCTACACCGACGACACTCAGATCTATCACTCCACTCCTCAATTCACCCCCTCGATCTCCTCACGGATCTCAAACTTACTGAATGACATATCGGTATGGATGTCACACCACTTTCTCAAACTCAATCTTTCTAAAACTGAGCTTGTTATATTTCCTCCTTCCCGGTCCCCCCCCCCATGACTTTACCATTAAGATCAACAGCACAACCATTGGTCCCTCCACACGTGCCAGGGCGCTGGGTGTAATCCCTGACTCTGACTTCTCCTTCAGCCCCCACATCCAATCACTGGCTAAATTTTGCCACCTTAACCTCCGCAACATCTCCAGAATCCAACCCTTTCTGACTAATGACACCACAAAGCAACTTATTCACTCCTTGATTATTTCCTGCCTTGACTACTGTAACTCTCTTCTTAATGGCCTACCTTTACGCAGGCTATCACCCCTTCAGTCTATTATGAATGCTGCTGCTAGACTAATACACCTCACTGACCGATCCGTGACTGCTGCCCCTCTCTGCCAATCCCTTCACTGGCTTCCCCTACCCCACCATATAAAATTCAAAATGCTAACCACAACATACAAGGCCATCCACAACATCGCCCACCAGCTACATCACGAACCTAATCTGCAGATATTGCCCAAATCATCCCCTTCGCTCTTCCCAGGACCTCCTGCTCTCTAGCTCCCTTGTTACCTCCTCTCATGCTCGCCTTCAGGACTTCTCCAGACCCTCTCCCATCCTCTGGAGCTCCCTGTCCCGGTGTATCTGATCAGCCCCTAATCTGGAGATCCCTGAAAACTCACTTATTCTGGGAAGCCTATCCCACCTAACAACTGTCCCCGAGCCACCCCCATCAAATCATTTCCTGCATCTATTACCTTCTGTACCACCACCCCCTCCCTTTAAAATGTAAGCACTACGAGCAGGGCCCCCCTGTCCCTTCTGGATTGAACTGCACTGTAATTGTGCTATCCCCCCTCTACATTGTAAAGCACTGCGTAAACTGTTGGCGCTATATAAATCGTGTATTATAATAATAATAATAATACTATACACTCGGAAGCCCTGCCAGAATTGACAGAATTCCTGCCAAGACTTCCAGAACACCTACCTTTAAAATCCCTGCCAGGGCTGCAGAATTGCTGCCAGGACTTCCAGAACTCCTACTCTCAGAATACATGATGGAACTTCCAACAGAAATCACAAAATCCCTTCCATGACTGCTATTAGCACTCACAGAATCCCTGGCAGGACTTCGAGTGTTCCCTGAAACAATGCTGGGTGTGTCCTTCAACCAGAAAGGGTATTTAAGCACCAGCCTTCAAAGTGGCAGGTACTGGGACTTCTCACCAGCTACCCCTTGTCACAAAGAGCTATGATACTTACCTGCGAGATTGTCTGGCCTTCGCTGACCTGTTCTAATTTCTCTCTTTCCTTCCTCCTTACTGCAACTCTGCTTGGACCCAAACCATCCTCTTGTTTGCTGCCAGGCTTGACACTTTGCCTGGGCATACAATGCTCTCTTGCCAGCTGTGTTCCTCGACTTCAGCTTGAACATTATTATTATACAGGATTTATATAGCACCAACAGCGCTTTACAACATTAGGGCAGACAGTACAGTTAAATACAAGGGGAATCAGAGGGCCCTGCTCGTTAGAGCTTACAATCTAAGAGAGAGGGTCAAGTGATACAAAAGGAAATAACTGTGGGCGATGAGCTGATGAAGAAATAAAAGAACAGTTGTTAGGTGAGGGCAGGATTGGCTTCTCTGAAGAGAAAAATGTTTATGGATCGCCTAAAAGTGGATAGAGTTGGAGATAATCAGACAGATTAGGGTAGGGAATGCCAAAGGATGGTAGAGGCACGGGAGAAGTCCTGGAGGCGAGTATGGGAGGAGGTGACAAGGAAACAAGTGAACATGGACTACTCTCTAACTTGTCAGTTGCCTAGATCTTTTACAGATACGTACTTGCTGTCACCTCAACATAGCCACCCTACTCCTGTGAACCCTTGATGAAGCTAACTCAAGGTCCACAACCTGATGCCAGCTAGCAGCAAAGTCACCCAGGACCACAACTGTTCTGGCCCCTCTCCACCATCATTAGCTTTGGTGAAGACCAAGTTGATACCAATGCCGCGTACACACGACCAGACTTTCTGGCAGAAAAGGTCCGACAGAATCATTCCCTCGGACATTCCGATCGTGTGTGGGTTTCATCAAAATTTCTCTTTTGAAAATTCTGATGGGTCTAGAAATAGAACATGTTTCAAATCTCTCTGACGGAATCAGTTCCTACTGAAAACCGCTCGTCTGTATGCTGTTCCGACGGACCAAAAACAACGCAAAGGCAGCTATTGGCTACTGGCTATTGAACTTCCTTTTTCTAGTCCCGTTGTATGCCATCGCGTTCTAAACGATTGGACTTTGGTGTGATCGTGTGTAGGCAAGTCCGTTTCAGTGGAACTCCATCGGAACTCCGTCGAAAAAACTGTCAGAGTTCACTCCGACAGAAAGACCAGTCGTGTGTACGCGACATTAAGGTTTGATTTATCTAAGGCAAATAGACTGTTCAATTTGCAAGTGAATTTTCCCCATAGCTTAGTGAATGAGGTGAAACTCTGCAGACTTCCATCATCCGATAATGTGCAAGTAAAAATGCTGCACATTTTATTTTCCTTGATTAGGAAAGTGAAGTGAAATTGCACTGTATTCAGTAAGCTCTAGGGAACTTTCCATTAAAAAATGCAACTTCCCTTTTAAAGTGAACAGCCTAAATCAACCCCTTAGTCCCGATTCACACTTGTGCAATGCGGGAACCAGTGCGATTCCTGTGCTGGTTCCCTTATCGCACCTGAATCACTGGTGGGTCACACTGACATGTGTCAATGTAAAGTTAATGACACCCCCTGGTCGGTTTGCAGATCGCAGGAATCGGATCTTATAGGTGTGAACACCCATGTAATCCGATTCCAGTGCGGATTAAAAAACGGGTCCTGCACCATCTTGGTGCGAATGCGATGCAATTTCAGCTATACAGTTTGTATGGCTAAATTGGCTTTGTATAGAAATTGCATGTGATCTGCACAGCATTGCAGTGCAAATTACATGCAATGTCGGTGAGCACACAAGTGTGAACCCAGCCTTAGACACCGCGCCTTGAGGGAGCCAGAGGTGTCATGCCCTCTACACACGATAGGATTTTCTGACAACAAATGTTGGTTGTGAGCTTGTTGTCGGAAAGTCCGACCGTGTGTATGCTTCATAGAACATTTGTTACTGGAATTTCTGCCAACAAATATTTGAGAGCAGGTTCTCAAATTTTCCGACAACAAAACTTGTTGTCAGAAATTCCAAGCGTGTGTACACAATTCCGACCCACAAAAGTCCACGCATGCTCGGAATCAAGCAGAAGAGCTCCACTGGCTATTGAACTTCATTTTTCTCGGCTCATCGTACGTGTTGTATGTCACCGCATTCTTGACGTTCGGAATTTCCAACAACATTTGTGTGACCGTGTGTATGCAAGACAAGTTTGAGCCAACATCCTTCCGAAAAAAATCCACGGTTTTGTTGTCGAAAAATCCTATCGTGTGTACAGGGCATTATAGTTAAATGTATAATTCCCCTGAATATATGCATGTTGTTGTACAATCTACAAGAAATCATACAGTTCTTTAATTGAATGATTATCTACAGATGAAACAGGACCAGATAAATATTCAGGAGAGAAAAACATGATAAATAAAAATGTCACCAGTGATGAGGGAATGGGATCTGAAATCCTGTCCATTTGACAAATTTGGCACATTTTTTTATTCTCATGGATATACAGTATGCATAAATTAATGTTTCTCAGCCTTTTTTTAATCAGGGCACCCTTTAAAATTCGAGGCACCCAATTCTAAAGTGTAAAAAAAAAAAACGAAACAAAGCCGAAACATCCACCCAGCGTTAGAGGTGATTTAGCCTGGGTTCACACATGTGCGGTGCGAATTGAAGCTCAGGTTTCACTGGGGAGATAAAAATCTCCTGTTCAAAGGCTCATCTTGTTTTAGCTCAGGATCAATGAGCAGGGAGAGGGGGAGGGAGAGGGGGGGAGAGGGGGGGGGAGGGGGAGGTGTAGTGAGGAGAAGGAGAAAATCCATGTTCAGAATGCAATGCATCTGCGAAGCAGATGCGTTCCCATAGAAGATAAGGGACTCGTAATTCGCACCGCAATGCCCAGAAAACGCACACGTTTTTTGTGCAATGCGCAGTGCGAATGCAACACACATATGTGAACCAGATGCATTCATATGAATGTATTTTAAAATGTCCTGCGAATTAGATGCGGTGTAAGCCGCATCTAATTCGCATAGGTGTGAACGGGGGCTTATTCTTATAGAGCAAATACAATCCTTTGTACACTGGTGCTGACTAGTATTCCAATGTTTCTCTTCTCCCTCAGTTTCTCTCGCTCACTCAGCGAGTGTGACCCCAGTGCTGTTGGAAAGGAGCAGGGGAGGGGCAAAAAAGCATGCTGTGTAGGCTGCCAATGTCCTCCTTATCAACCAATGACATCATTGGTTGTTACAACGCCAGTGACTAGAAGGTCATACTTGTGCACAATGAAAACCAGCGGCTTTGTATAACTAAAAGAAAGGCTTCATCCACCTACAGTACTGGCTTGTATACAATTTCTGGGCAATATTTAGGGATTGTGCCAAGGCACTCCTAAAGAAACCTGAAGCCACCCCAGGGTGCTGGGCAGGCTGGCATAAACAAGTATTCTATAGAGAATCATACAGTTCATGAATCTTGACTGCCTAATTTCCAAAATTACAGCCGGTCCCCGAGTTATGAACAAGATAGGGACTGTAGGTTTGTTCTTGTGTCGAATTTGTTTGTAAGTTTGTAACAGTACATTTATAAGTGTAACTCCAGCCTGTGCAGTGATGTGGGATGGTCCGGGTGCTTCTGCACATGCAGTCATGCAATTTGAGGCTCTTGTGGCCATGCAGTACTGCAGAGTAGGATGTGTCCGGCGCTGTAAGATGGTTGCTCGCGGTATCGGGTACCAGTGTAGAGCGCAAGCGGCAGGCAGTGACGTCACACCACCTGCGTTCGTAAGTAGGAGTCGTTCGTAACTCGGATGTTCGTAACTCGGGGACTGCCTGTACATGACTTTCTTTAGACCAGAGAAACAACCAGGAGAATCAAAAAGTCCTGAATCAGTCCAAATTTTAAAGAACTAATTTCTTTGTTTTCATTTTGCTTTGCAGTATTTGTCATATTTGATTTATAGTACACACAATTGTCACTTTTATATTCCAAAAAGAGACTTACCCTTTTTTCTATAGTGAAGTGCTTCCAGGCTTGGGCTTGATAGGTAAGGAAATACTGATGAATGATAAATCTTCCATCACTCCACCTATAGAGAGCTGAACCAGGCTGATTGTTCTTGTTAGCCATTACAGCAAAATACCCCACATCCTGGATGAGGAAAATTTCCAGTCCCATGGTTTCTGAAGCAGTGGCCAGGTTCTGATATTCCTCCACATAATCCAGCTTCTCTTTCCCTAAACCAAAAAAAAAAGAACGTTTGTTATAGCAAGCACAATCATTTTTCATGTTTTCCTGTTTGCCATGCTGTAATAGCTCTCTAGTGTGTTCTGTACTGACCTTTATTTAATCCTTAGAAAATGGAAAATGTTTTTAACTAGCTGTAACATTAATTCACTAAAAGGGTTCATCCTAACAGCACTAGGCCTATTTCAGTATAGCTGATATCTGAATGTTATTAGTCTGCTTTTACACTTTTTAAAGCTTACATAAGTTTTTTTTTTGTAACCTTTGGAAGACTTGCTTTAAACGGATAACTGCTTTAACATTTTACTATTCCTTAGTTTTGTTTCAGAACCATTGAGTGCTAAAACTAGATAACAGGAGCCCCATGCCAAAATCTACCAGCCACAACTACAATACTGAAAGGATTGGTCTGTTTCCACTGAACCAAAATGTCCTTCCAAAGGTGAGAAGAAGAAAGCACAATATTGTTTTACACATTCGAGTACCAAAGCTGGATTGGAAATGTAAGTTTAAAATATGTCCCTATAAATGCTGTGACACGTTTCCAAAAGGAAAAAATATCGCTAGACATTGCTCACAGTCATAGAATTTCATTCCGTAAAGTTTGCTTGGCGTTTGCTTGCTAACAATCCAACAAATGGCTTGGCGTGTGTTCCACTTGTCAGGCTCCAAGTGACACAGGGGAACAATCGTCTAACGCGACATCTAACTTTCGTCATCTAACCGCAACGTCTTCAGAGGCTGGAGGATCATCGCCATCTTGTGAGTGCATGGTGATACCGTTATGTGCACGAGGTGGAATAGTCACTACAGGGGTTTTCCTGGGGAGACAAGCACCCCAAAATCCAATGACTTCACTACCTATATGGACTGTGTTTTTTTGCACAATTTTAATTTTGCATGCAAGCATTTTTATTTTTCAGCACTATAAGTGTATGTAAGTTGGGACTGTTACTGTTATTGGTGTAGCACCCTCTACCTAGGGTAGGTGCAAAATAGAGTTTCTTTTGTAGAGCAGGTAAATTTAGGCAGGCCTAGCTAAAAGCTAGGCCTGTTTGTTTTGATCTGTGTTGGCTGGGAGTTGCCTAGAATAGGCTGGTGACTCACAGACAGCACCTTCTTTCTGTTACCTCCCTTCTGCTTCTAGAAGGAAGGAGTGGAATAAAGGTAGAGCTGCCTGGGGTGTTCTAAGGAACCCTGACCAATCCCCAACCGGAATTGGCAGGGGGCAGGCCTCCTAAAATACTTAAGCTGTGTACACACGATCAGATTTTCCGATGACAGGAATTGTGTGATGACAGGCTGTTGGCGAAAAATCCAACCGTTTGCATGCTCCATCGGACAATTGTTGTTGGATTTTCCATGGACAAATGTTGGATGGCAGGCTTTAAAATTTTCCGTGGACAAAATGTCTGTTGTCGGATTTCTGTACACAAGTCCGTCGGACAAAAGTCCAAAGTGCAAACACGCATGCTCGGAAGCAAGGACGAGCCAGAAGCAGTTGGTCTTGTAAACTAGCGTTCGCAATGGAGAATTAACATTCGCGACGTGGCAAATTATGAAATCTCGAAATGCAGGGAACATTCTCTTCTTCTTTATTTAATGGGATAACAATGAAGCTGCTTTGCTGGTGATACTGATGGAGTTATGACAAACATATATTATTTTTTTTATACTTTCTAGTGATATCAAGAATAATATGATTATGCTTTTTTTTTTTTTTTTTTGGTGCAAGTTACCACAACACCATTATCCCACAGTTTTTAAGATCAAAGATACAACTATGTTCCTTGTCAATTTTACAATGTATTTTTTTTTAAATGTAACTGCCTACTCCCAAACTGTCATTTGAAGTAAAACACATAGCCAAGTATTATTCTACACAATTTTTTTATTGTGCATTAAAAAAAGAAAACAAATAAAATTAGACATGCTATCTGCCAATAGAAATTACCAAAAAGTGCATTCTATGCATCCAAAAATATAGAAAATATACCAAATCAAGTCATTATTCAATCAGAAAATAAAATAAAAGCCTCATGCATGTGTCCTGCTTTTTAATATAGAGGGTCAACAATGGCAAGAGTTGGTGAAAGCAGGGGTCCGTCATCCGGAGATAATTCTGAAAATCATCTGGATTACTCTCTTGGAGCTCCCGCAGCAAAGGCATATGACATAATTGGTCACGATTAATAAAGAAACCAATTTTTGGTCCAAGAAATCCTCCTCCTCCTGGACTGGATTTGGGTAAAAGCAATAACTCCAAGCCCAATAATAAATAACACGTTATCTCCTCTGATTCCGCAACATGTCTGGTTGACGAACAGCCATTCAGAAACGAACTGAAAAGCACGAAATTAAAAGAAAGAACTGAAAAGTGTGAAATGAAAAGCGAGAAATGAAAAGAGCGAATCAACACTCACCAAACTTCTAATAGCATAAAATTAGCAGAAGGAGCCCAAAGGATGGCGCTAAAGAGCTGAAAAACCAAGTAGTACGTCACTACATTCGTGTTTGTTGGCGAACAATTCCTTGCCGTTTGTATGCAAGACAAAATCCAGGTACACGCCTTTGGACAAAAGTCAGAGGCTTTGTCTATGGAAAATCCAATCGGTTTAAGAGTCAGCCAGCTGGGGAGGAGTTGTTCGGGTGGAAGAACTGGAGATGGAGTATTAGGCTGTCGGGGCCTTTGGAGAAGCCCCCTACTCTAGGGTGGGTGACCTTGGGCTAAGGGGCTCGGAGCTGAACAGGAACCCCACACAACCCAAGGGGTGTCCTGAACAGGAGCAAGAGAGGACAGCGGGGAATACTGCCGGGCAAGTCTCCAGGAGGGATCCATCAGGTGTTGGTGAGTAACAGGCACAGTCGGGAGAGCTGGGAGAGGTATGCCGGAGCAGACTGGGAGTGTGCAGTCTGAGATGTATGTAGAGTCAGTGGGAGTGACTGTGATGTTACTGGCAGTGAAGTCGGGCCGCTGCAGTCGGGAGGGCTGTCAGGGTCTGCAAAAGGCTGACTGGGATCAGTAGTCCACCAAAGAGGGCGGCTAGCATTCTAACATTTGTTGCTACACTATATGGGCCTGTGGTCCCCGCCTGTAATAAGGTACTTTTGCTAGGGTCTGGCTGAAACTAGAGTTAGGCCTAACCATGTTCTAGTTGCTGGAGGGAGAAGGAGAGATAGTCTGCAGCAAGAGTTGTGCAGGAGGAGAGTACGTAAATTGTCCCAAGCCATGCAAGAATCTTTTATGGGTATCCCATGAACTCCTTATCCCCATCCAAGTTCTAATCCCTCAATAAAATACAAATAAAACAAAGTGAATGCCGGGCTGGGCAGGGTGACAGGTGGGCCACAATCACTCAGCAGCCCCTACGGGGGTACCGCTACATTGTATACACGGTTTAATAATATTGTGATCACATGGGGCACAGAGTTTGTAACAGCAAGCGTTGCCTAAGTTATATTGTATTGGTCACCTTGGTTATATAGTGCAAGCTCAGGCTCATTTTTCTAGAAGTAAACATAAGACACTATAATCTTTATCTATATGCTCCTTTATATTATTATGTTATTATAATATAATATATTATATTATATTATTATAATATCCTATTATATTATTTGTTACCAGTGCTGAATTTGTTAACTATGTTGTTTCTACTTGATATATTTACTATCCAGTCCTATATTAATACCATCTAAAATCTGATCAGCTTTACCTAGTATCTTACACTCTAATTGTTTTACTGTACTTACTTCTATTGTTATTTTTTACTGATCATTTAAGTGCCTATATTTACTGTATAATATATGTATGAATTGTTTTTAATGTTTTTATCTATACTAGCCTTGACAAAGAGAGAGACATTTCCCCCAAAAACGCCATGGGCCTGCTCATCATCTGAACTGTCAATTTCAATAAATATTCTTTATAACAACCTAAAGTGTGGCAACTTTTCATACTGAATGCACCTCTACACCCATCCAAATCTATCTTGAAGTCCGTTCTCTGTTGTTATCAGGGAGGCAGCAGCTGAGACCCTAGCTAGGCTCACCCACATCATATCTTCATCGGTCCATGCACCCCCTGGACAACACATCCAGGACCACCTCCAGGGAGACCAGACTACATACTGGTCCAGCCCTGTCTTGCATGCATATTGACTTTATGAATCCAGTAAGATTTGTTGTGAAATTACTTCTCTGTGAACATCTCAAAAATATAATTGTGCCAAAGAGGTGCATATGGAGACCATACAAAGATCTTAAACACCCATAAGACCCTTTCTTAAGCTTTCTCAACCATGATGCAAGTGAAATTCATGTTTACAGTAAACCGTATTTGTAAATTAAAAGTTACAAAATTACCTGACTCTAGAAGGGATGCCATCATCACATAGATGTTATTCATTATTGGAAAAATAACTATCAAGACACAAACACTACTGGCTTTCTAACAAGCAAAAAAGCATACAGTCACCAGATAATAGAAGGAGTTGAAGAATGTTGCACTTAACCCAAGGTTTTAACTTTAGCTGTACTGATTTTCTAATCAATCTTTTCAATGTATTAATTCAGGTAAAATTGTTTATCAAACACATTAATGGGTCAATTACTTAACACCTAAATATAAATTTTGAAGTCCAGGTTTAGGAACAAAATTGATCTGTAGGAGCTATGAATTCAGAGGTTCCTTCTTTGGGAAATATTATTAGATGCACTTCTGGTACTAGTAGGGAAACATCACAATTCTGTGTGTGTAATGATTTATGGAATAGGTTACATAAATATTGAGCAAGTAACTTCATATTTGCTTTATACCATTTGTTTGGTAGGCCATCCATATCAGGGGTTATAGCTCTGAGTAAAGCTACAATAGCATTTTCTATCTCTGGTAAAGGCAAGTCTGCTTTTAAAATTGCCCAATTTCAATCCTAGTATAAAGCAAAAAAAAATTATTTATTTTCTGTTCCATAATTATTATAATAATGACATATAGTCCTTTTGCCTTTTATTTTCATCTTAGCCAATGCTTTGTTGTGGAGCATAATCAGGCCTATCAGTGTTCATCTGCTTTCAGAACAAAATGTTTTCCCTCAAAAATTCAGATTGTTTCAGCTTTACCGAAAGTACGGCAAGCTGTTTTAAACAAAAGCTCTAATCTAATATGATTTTCATTAAGACTGATAGCAACACATTTTATGCACCTTAAACTATACAGACATTTCTTACCAATTAGCACAGATTTAGGCAGCTTACAAAAAAACTGTAATATAAAATAAGGATGCAGACTGTATATTATAGGGCCTATGTCAACAGGTGCACTCGATACACTGAAAAATGCTTTAAATCTGAAGCCTAATGTATATGAATGCACTCTCATTCATAGCCAAGACAGAGTCTGAAGCCTAATATATATGAATGCACTCTCATTCATAGCCAAGAGTTTTCTCCTGACATTGAAGGTCCCTCTCTGTATACGATGTGTAACATTTCTGCAGTTATTGCTATAGTGAGTCAGTAAGTGCAGGGCCCGTAATGCGATAATGGAATAATGCTATCCAATAAAATCACTGTAGACATTGTATTTGTGCTCTATGGGCTTAGATAATGCAGGCCAATGATAAAAATATACCTGTCTAACAGATTAGCCTGGTGATAACCTGAATCTCCATTAATAAGCTGGCTTGCTCATAGCTTTACTGTAATGTCCTGCAGTAAATCACAAAGTGAGCCAAGGCAAGATCAGCTGCAGAAGGGGGTTTCTAAATGTATAAAGTAACAACGTTACAAGTTTAAATAATTTCCTTCATGCCCTCCCCCTCCCAGATTTCAGTGGCGCCCCCCCTCCCCCCCCCAGGCTGCTTCGATTGCTGTGCAGAGCTAAGTGCTCCTACTCCTCTCTATCCTGCTGATCACCTCGCTGCCGAACTTTCTGCTACACTTGAGGGCAGGGGCATTGCTAACACTGCTGTCCAGGACACTTGCACTACATCTAAAGACTGTTGCCCCAGGTGCCAAAGCCACCCGCCGCACACTGCCTCTAAACTAGAAAGCCAAAGCACAGAATGTGGTGTGTTTAAAAAAAAAAGTGCTGGCTGCGGTCTGATAGAGCTATGTTGGATGCTATAAGGAGGAGCGGCAGAGGTGAGCATTGTGGATAGGGGGTGCTGTGGACGGGCGCTCAGAGGTCATCTGTGGATGGGGACGCAGAGGTGAGATGTGGACAGGGACACAGAAGTGAGATGTGGATGGGGAAGCAGAGGTAGGATGTGGACGAGGATGCATAGGTGAGATGTCAATAGGGAGTGCAGAGGTGAACTGTGGATGAGAGGTGCAGAGGTGATCTGTGGACGGGGATGCAGAGGTGATCTGTCGATAGAGACGCAGAGGTGATCTGTTGACTGGGACGCAGAAGTGAGATGTGAATGGAAAGTGTAGAAGTGAACTGTGGATGGAAGGTGCAGAGGTGAGCCGAGGACGGGGATGCAGAGGTGACCTGTGGATGGGGACAGCATACAGGATAGTGGTTAGGAGAATGCATCATACAACACAGCACACAGATTACAGCAGGATTAGGTAATGCTTAGCACATTACACATTTCTGTTGTTGTCAAATTATACTGTATTAGCAGTTCTTTATTGTTTTTTTAGTTTGGAAAGCAAGCCCCTTTACTTTTTTTGCTGTACCCCCAGATCAGACAGGCTAGATCTGGCCCTGATTTCCTTTGTGTCTGGTAGGAATAGACTGCTGGTTCAACCTGACCCCTCTGGCAAAGCACCTTGTCCCAATGTTGATGAGGATTAGAGCCTCTTCCCCACAACCCTGGCAAGGTGGTTATGGAGGTCTGTTGGTGGGGGGATTATCGAAATCTAGAAGCCCTTTTAACAATAAAGGGGCCCCCAGATACTGGATCCAGCTATGTGAATGAATAAGGGATACAAAGTACCCCAACTCATTCACAAAAAAGTAACCATTTAAAAAAAGACAGAAACACTTTTTGACAAATCCTTTAAGAATTAAAAAAAAATAAAAGTCCTATAATGTAAATCCATGTGACATCTTGTCTACAGTATATTTGGTCAATGACTTCACCTGGGAAACACTGCCCTACTGTTTACTTTTAGCAATAATTCAGCATGAGTAATCAGAGAGGGGAATGGATTGTGTTGGTGGGATTTTTATATTTGGAGTATCATTCATCATGACTGACGTGGAAGTGATTGACGATTGACTTACATTTTTTTAATTCAAGGATATGTCAAAAAGTGAAAACGTGTCAGTTTGTTCATTTACTGTTTTTTTCATGGAGAGAACTCAAAGCTTAAAGGCATAGTTCATTTTTTAAATAAAAACTGCCTATGCAGGTAAGGGGGGGGGGGGGGGTGCTGTATATAAAAACAAACTGAGCAGCTTTGACCAAAGTTTAATAATGTCCTTATAATAGGTGTAGGCTAGTTACATCTCCTCAAGTCTGACTGAAAAACTCCCAGAGATCAGATCATCCCATCATGCCTTGTTTCTAGGATGTTGCTCGCCCCACCATCATAGGAGTGAGCTCTTTTTCTGATTCAAACCCCTTCACATGCCCTTTCTCTTCACTGACACAGTAGCTCTGAGCTCAGCTTTTGAGAGCTTGCTTTTATGATGCAGGGGGTGTAAGTAGAAGCTAGTAGTCCCTCAGCAGTGTCCTAGGCAGTACGGGATGATGCAATCTCTAGGAGTTTTTCAGTCAAGATTCAGGAGGTATGTAAACGGCCTACACCTATAGCAAGGGCATTATTCAATTTCGGTCAAAGGTGCACAGGATCCCTGTAAAAGCATTTTTTTTTTTTAAAGGTGAACTATGCCTTTAAATACAACCTAGACTTAGGATTCAGCATCCCTCACAGGCACAAAGGTAATCATTTAAAGCAACAAAGTAATGTTAGCAACACAATAATGTCAATGTTGATGGACATGACAGGTTCACTTAAATTTCCAATGACTTTTGATCCCAGAAAAGTAGCTTGGGAAAAGGAATCATAGATTTACCAGCCCAGAATTCTTACTTTCAAGCACTGGTATCCATTTGATACCATTACAGAGGAAGAGACCTTTCAGAGATGTATCCATCCAGAACTGGGACATTTCACTGCTAGAACAGGGAGGCTGAGGGCCTAATGTTACTTTCATATCAGCTTCTGGAAACAATAAAAAAGAAAGGCACATTAATGGAACGTTAAAGCTAAAGATGATGCTACAACTGTGAGAGTAAACATGATAGATTTCAAGCAGAGGCTTTAAACACTGGAGCAAAATCCGAGCTGCTGCTTGTTGTGACTAGTCCTTTATTCGTTTTAAAGATGGAATATAATGGGTTGCTGCATGCAGTAGGTACAAATTTGTTTTAATATTAATAATCAATAATCTGACTACCAGTTTCATGGTACAATTATGAATTTATCTCTATCTACCCTATAATGTATGTTCTTTCCTTAATAATGCCTCACCAGAGGCTTTTTTAATAACTGCAGTTAATAATGATGAGAGGTGGGATAGCTGCCAATGTGCTTTTTCCTAACTACTATTCATTTGTTTTTTACCTACCTAATTCCTGCATATATTACGCTTGTGATAAGTGCACTAACCATAAGGGTACATTAGTTGTAGTTCATTGTTATCATCAGTCCTAAGTGGCAGCTCTTTCAGCACTCCAGGGATGGACAGCTCTGATATCCTTGGTTTGGCATTAGGGCATATTGTAGATGTTGCATCAGATCCTGGCAGAAGGACAAGCTGTCTCAACAAGCCCTGGAAATAAAAATACAGTCCCTTCAGCATCATTTTCTTTAAAAGTGCAGCTATATTCACTAGCTAGGAATACATTCAAACTTCACAGAGAGCCTTCACAAAGTTTAAAAATAGACATATAATGCAATAGAACTGCACAGACTTCCTGGCTTTCCACCTAATTTGGATCTGAAACTATAGATCTGATTCAATCTTTGACCCTGTTTTATGTTCAATGAACCTTTGTGGTAATCTGAAGGTATTTTAAAATGACATCTTCAGAGGGCTTAAAAGCTGAGTCTGCAGGTAGCATTTAACTAGACTAGATAAAACTATAAAAATTCCTTCCAAAGTAGTGTCTGTAAAAATGAAAGAAAGTAACATTTCGATACGAATAATGTTTATATTTCTGAACTACTCAAATATGAATACAATTGCTTATATGATTTTTTCTAAAATCTCAAAAAGGCAGGATGTCATCAATAAATACATATTTTTAGATTACAATAAAAAACCTAAAAAGAGTTCTAACTTTCCCCCACTCAATCTTACATTTTTAAAAATTATTTGTCTGAAATCTGGTTAATGTTGCACATTGAATACCCTTTTATAATGGTTATCTAGAAAAACTAAAGAGATAGGTGCCTTAATTTGCCTTCTGAAATGGTAGAATAAAATTCCTTGAAAATTGTAAATTACTTAAAAAAATGACAACTTAACAGCTTAATTTATCAGCAAGCCCAAAAATGTTCATGTCATCACCGCTATCTGTGCTGATACTAAGCATTTGCATGAGTACTTATACTGGTGCAAATGCTCCAATACCTGAAATTGATACCTTTGCGGTGCAATTTGAGCCCATACAAAATGAATGGGCTCAAACTGCACTGTAAAGAATCGCATGTGATTTGAACAGGAATGCTGTGCGAATCTTGCGGTGCTCAAAGGGTTGGAGGCGATGGTGGAAGTTCTGGGACCCCTATAAACCAGCTTGGAGTGCACATGTGGGTATAGGGCGAAGGGGCGGTAACAGGCTAGGCGCTCAAAGTTTGCAAGCTCCTTCTGCAGCCCAATACATACCTATAAATCTCCTCTAGCTGTGTGAGCACTGCAAACTCCCATGGTTTTGCATCATTGGCAGGTCCCGCAGGACGGGGACACTATGACCATGCAGATTTGGATTTGACATGCGATGTGTTATCTCTGCAATAAAAGCTTTGGATTACAATTGAAGATCCATGGTGTTCTGGCAAATGTGTGTATTGATCTGTGATATATACAGTATCCAGCTGGCAACCGCTAAAGATGAGCCTGTGATACAGGAATGTGTGCAATGAGAATATAGACAAGACTGTTTCAAGGGCTGATCTCCTTGTGCGCCGATATTTCCCATTATCCTGTGTGAACCCAGGCTTGTCATAGTGACTTCAGCCTGGGTTCACACTGATGCGGTGTGGGAAACTGCATATGATTCGGACAGGAATCGTACTGTATTCCTGTTCAAATCACAAATGCGATTCTTTGCAGTGCAATTTGAGCCCATTCATTTTGTATGGGCTCAAATCGCACTGCACAGTATTGGTAATTGGTATCAGTGAGTACTTTAGCACAAGTATCGGTACTCGCACTCACTGTTAAAAAGCAGGTATCATTGCATCCCTAGTAGCAATGACATAAAAATGTATGGGCAAAAGTTTGTGTCCACCTGATCATTACACAAGCTTGAACATCCTAGAAAAATGAATATGGAGTTGACCCCTTCAATCTCTAACAGTCTCCACTCTTCTGGGAATACTCTTCTGGGATTGCCCATTCAGTCAAAAGGGCATTCAAGAGGTTAGGTACTGATGTTGGTCGAAGAGGCTCAGCTCACAATCAGTGTTCCATTTGCTTCAAAAGATGTTTAACAGTCCTGAAGTCATTGCACGGGCCTGATTTTATGCACAAGGGCACAGTCATGCTGGGACAGAAAATGTCCTTTACCATACTGTTGCCATGAGGTTGGAAGTACAGAGTTGTCTAAAATGTCTTTGTTGTGGTAACTTTAGCATTACCAGTACCCATCAATGGAAACACTTTAACTTACTACTAGGAGGGTTTTTATACAGAGCTGTAGAGGTGATAATCAGGTGACCACACACTTTTGCCCATATAATGTAGTAAATCACCAGGAATACGAGCAATTTTCTACTATAAAATCTGAAGCTTTAAATTGATTGTAAAGTCTCATTTAAAAAAAAAAAATAACAAACATGCTATGCTTACCTATTCTGTTGCAGTGGATTTGCACAGAGCAGCCTGGATCCTCCTCTTCTCGGGTCCCTCTTTGGTGCTCCTGGCCCCTCTCTCCTGTTCAGTGCCCCCACAGAAAGGAGCTTGCTATGGAGGCACCCAAGCCAAGTCACAGCTCCCTGTGTCCATTCAGACATGGAGCCCTGACCTGGCCCCATCCCCTCTCTCCCCTGATTGGCTAGCTGACTTTAATTGACAGCAGTAGGAGCCAATGGCACCGCTGCTGTGTCTCAGCCAATCAGGAAGGAGAATCTGGACGACACTCGTGGACATTGCTGGACAGAGAGAGAACTCAGGCAAGTGTTGGGGAGGCTGAGGAGGGGCTGCTGCACACAGGCTTTTTATCTTGCATAGAATACATTAAGATAAAAACCATCTGACTTTACAACCCCTTTAAAGTGGTGTTCCGGCCGAAATTATACTTTTTAAATAAAAATACCCCTATAATACACAAGCTTAATGTATTCTAGTAAAGTTAGTCTGTAAACTAAGGTCTGTTTTGTTAGTTTATAGGAGTAGTTTGTTATTTTATAAACTTACAGCAGGCCGTGGCCATCTTAAGTGTGGGCATCTGAAGCCAGACTGTATTTCTTCCTGGATCTCATCCTTGCAGAGCTCGCACATGCTCAGTGCAGCACAAGCAGTGTAATAGGTTTCAGGTCAGGTTTCCATAGCAACGGCAGTGTCAGAGGAAGTTGCCACCCCTTCCCAGAAGGCATTGCAAACAGGAAATGATGCGATGGGCCACGGCCAGGGAGGAGGAAGTGAAAAATGAATACAGCAGATATACAGTAGGTGCTGAGAATTTTTTTTAAAAAATATCCAATTTGTTTACAGTGCACAGTTTAGTGAGGGATGCTGAAGAGTTGTAAAAGTGGGTGGAACTGCACTTTAAGTGACCAAAACACCCTGGAGGGTCATCTAAAACATCCAGTTGCATTTTTTAATTTTTTTTTTTTTTTGCTGATGAGTTTAGTGGGCATCACAGAATTACACTTTACTTTTGGGGCCCATAGTTCCATCAATGACCATTAATTAACCTAACTTGTCAAATTTAGATCAATACTTACAGAGAAAAATCCTTTTCGTCGTCTTCTGTTTCCAACATAAATCCATGATTTGGTGGTGCTTAAGGATGCTGGAAATGGTTTGTCTAAAACACTGAACAGAAGCAAAAATACTGGACTTTAATTGTATCCCGTCATTTTATACATTTACATTTATTATTAAAGTTTCTTTACACTGAACTTTACATTACTAAAAATAAATGTCATAATATATAACAACATAATATACAAGATAGGATTACATGCTGAAAAGAGACGTGTTGCCATTTAATAGAAATAAATAATCCATAATAAAACAAAGGTTGCCTGTGAATAGCATACTTTGTATCGTACGCTCAACAATATTCTGGAGATAGCTTGAATTCTAATTGGGATACCTATTGATGTGTTTTTGAACACATAACAGGGGGGACTTTATTTCAGGCTAATTTTAATTGTTTGTGCAAAAAGCACCCTTCCAATTTACATAAGTACTGTGTTTTTACTGCAACAACAATATGCATGGTCCTTTTAAAAGAAAAAAATAAACATTCATAAACCTGAGCAAAGTATAAGTCAGGTCCAAGCTCAACATTTACAGGAAAAGTTAGAATTTGCATTTAACTTTAATTGCCTAATTCTTTTGATTTACATATCGTTTGTAAATGTTTGATGTAAAGAAAAGGGACAAGTTAGACTGCAAACCACAAATTTGGTTGGTAACTAGAAACAATGAAACCAAAAATGTTATAAATGTTATATTGCCATCTGATGTGAAAAATCTCACTGTTAGGGACAGAACCTCAGAGTCTGATCTTCAGCAGATCTTCTAATGTCAGTGGTGGCACTTCCAAGAATCCCCAGGCTGTGACCCTTAGGTTAGCTTTACTGATGTCAGAGAAAGACAAGGTCATAACTAAAGGTTATAGAATGCATATAGGAACTAAAGTACAAAGGTAGGAGGCATGGAGAGTGACTAATGAGAATGGGTAAAGAGAAAAGAGACTTCCACCATGCCAAATGTAGAGTGTGGTGGTCCCATCCCTAGTGTAATAGAACAAGAGAGTAGGGATGAGCTTCGTGTTCGAGTCGAACCCATGTTCGACTCGAACATCGGCTGTTCGATCGTTCGCCGAATTGCGAACGTTATGGGCCGTTCGCGCTAAATTCGTGTGGCGCGTCACGGCCCATAATTCACTGTGGCATCGCAGTGCATTGCTGGCTGATGATTGGCCAAGCATGCACTATGACCCGCATGCTTGGCCAATCACAGCGCCGTCAGTAGAGAGAGCTGTAATTGGCCAAAGCCAGGGTGGCTTTGGCCAATTATGGCTCAGGGGATTTAGTACACACCCCACACTATATAAGGCCGCCTGCACGGCGGCCCTGTGTAGTGTGTGTTCCGGTGTGCTGAGAGATAGAGAGAGAGAGAGACAGTGTCATTTGATTTGAGTTAGATAGATTAGGCAGAACAGTCAGTCAGTTAGCTGCACTTACAGTGTATTGTGTATATATATGCATCCCAGGTGTTGCATATATATATATATACACTGTATTCAGTTTAGCTAGATCCGTTCCTGTTATCTTCTATCTAGACTATTTACATTTAATGCAGTGCGTCCTGCTCACAGTGTTCAGCTAGATCCGTTCCTGCTATTTACATTTAGTGCAGTGCGTCCTGCTCACAGTGTTCAGCTAGATCCGTTCCTGTTATCTTCTAGACTATTTACATTTAGTGCAGTGCGTCCTGCTCACAGTGTTCAGCTAGATCCGTTCCTGCAATTTACATTTAGTGCAGTGCGTCCTGCTCACAGTGTTCAGCTAGATCCGTTCCTGCTATTTACATTTAGTGCAGTGCGTCCTGCTCACAGTGTTCAGCTAGATCCGTTCCTGCTATTTACATTTAGTGCAGTGCGTCCTGCTCACAGTGTTCAGCTAGATCCGTTCCTGCTATTTACATTTAGTGCAGTGCGTCCTGCTCACAGTGTTCAGCTAGATCCGTTCCTGCTATTTACATTTAGTGCAGTGCGTCCTGCTCACAGTGTTCAGCTAGATCCGTTCCTGCTATTTACATTTAGTGCAGTGCGTCCTGCTCACAGTGTTCAGCTAGATCCGTTCCTGCTATTTACATTTAGTGCAGTGCGTCCTGCTCACAGTGTTCAGCTAGAGCCGTTCCTGCTATTTACATTTAGTGCAGTGCGTCCTGCTCACAGTGTTCAGCTAGATCCGTTCCTGTTATCTTCTAGACTATTTACATTTAGTGCAGTGCGTCCTGCTCACAGTGTTCAGCTAGATCCGTTCCTGCTATTTACATTTAGTGCAGTGCGTCCTGCTCACAGTGTTCAGCTAGATCCGTTCCTGTTATCTTCTAGACTATTTACATTTAGTGCAGTGCGTCCTGCTCACAGTGTTCAGCTAGATCCGTTCCTGTTATCTTCTAGACTATTTACATTTAGTGCAGTGCGTCCTGCTCACAGTGTTCAGCTAGATCCGTTCCTGCTATTTACATTTAGTGCAGTGCGTCCTGCTCACAGTGTTCAGCTAGATCCGTTCCTGTTATCTTCTAGACTATTTACATTTAGTGCAGTGCGTCCTGCTCACAGTGTTCAGCTAGATCCGTTCCTGTTATCTTCTAGACTATTTACATTTAGTGCAGTGCGTCCTGCTCACAGTGTTCAGCTAGATCCGTTCCTGTTATCTTCTAGACTATTTACATTTAGTGCAGTGCGTCCTGCTCACAGTGTTCAGCTAGATCCGTTCCTGTTATCTTCTAGACTATTTACATTTAGTGCAGTGCGTCCTGCTCACAGTGTTCAGCTAGATCCGTTCCTGTTAAATTCCTACTGACAGGCAGGCTTGTCTGGTTACAGTATATAAAGCTACCTGAAGAAAATTACAGGTGTTCTATTTGATCCTATTAGTACCACGGTCAGGCAGCTAGACTATTTACATTTAGTACAGTGCGTCCTGCTCACAGTGTTCAGCTAGATCCGTTCCTGTTATCTTCCTACTGACAGGCAGGCTTGTCTGGTTACAGTATATAAAGCTACCTGAAGAAAATTACAGGTGTTCTATTTGATCCTATTAGTACCACGGTCAGGCAGCTAGACTATTTACATTTAGTACAGTGCGTCCTGCTCACAGTGTACAGCTAGATCCGTTCCTGTTATCTTCCTACTGACAGGCAGGCTTGTCTGGTTACAGTATATAAAGCTACCTGAAGAAAATTACAGGTGTTCTATTTGATCCTATTAGTACCACGGTCAGGCAGCTAGACTATTTACATTTAGTACAGTGCGTCCTGCTCACAGTGTTCAGCTAGATCCGTTCCTGTTATCTTCCTACTGACAGGCAGGCTTGTCTGGTTACAGTATATAAAGCTACCTGAAGAAAATTACAGGTGTTCTATTTGATCCTATTAGTACCACGGTCAGGCAGCTAGACTATTTACATTTAGTACAGTGCGTCCTGCTCACAGTGTACAGCTAGATCCGTTCCTGTTATCTTCCTACTGACAGGCAGGCTTGTCTGGTTACAGTATATAAAGCTACCTGAAGAAAATTACAGGTGTTCTATTTGATCCTATTAGTACCACGGTCAGGCAGCTAGACTATTTACATTTAGTACAGTGCGTCCTGCTCACAGTGTTCAGCTAGATCCGTTCCTGTTATCTTCCTACTGACAGGCAGGCTTGTCTGGTTACAGTATATAAAGCTACTTGAAGAAAATTACAGGTGTTCTATCCCAGCTTAGTGCAGCTACAGGCCATTAGTATGTCTGGAAGGCCAAGAAGGAGAGGCAGACAGTCACAAGCCAATAAGAGAGGGCAAGCAGGCTCTGTGTCTAGTGCTGGTCGTGGAGACGGTGCATCCTCATCAGCACGTGGCCATGGGACACGCTTGGCCTTTTTTTCGGCAGCTGGCCGTGTTGAGCCGCAACATGCGGAAGACTTGGTCGAGTGGATGACCAAGCCGTCCTCATCCTCCTCATCCTCTCTCACCCATGCCCAGGGTGCTTTGTCTGGCAAAGCAGCGGCCTCTTCCCTCAGCTCAATGTCATCAGTGACTCCTTCCCTAGCTCCACCATGTCCTCATGAGGATTCCCTCGAACTGTTTGACCACAGTGTTGGGTACATGCTCCAGGAGGATGCCCAGCGTTTGGAAGGCTCTGATGACGATACTGAGCTCGATGAAGGCAGTAACATGAGCGCGGACAGAGGGGGTGCCCAAGAAGGACAGCAATCTGGCAGTCATGCTCCCCCTGCTGCAGCATACTGCCAGGTTTGCTCCAGTGATGAGGAGGGAGGGGATGATGAGGTCACTGACTCAACGTGGGTGCCTGATAGGAGAGAGGAGGAGGAGGAGGCGGCAGCACATCACCAACGAGGCAGGATGCCCTCCAGGGGCCAGCCTAAGGGCAGCACATTGACTGCATCACACCCCAAAGCTCCACATGTGCAGGGCGCTGCAGTCTCTGCGCGTTATTCAAAAAGTTCTTTGGTGTGGGCCTTTTTTGAGACGAGTGCATCAGATCGCACCGCTGCTATTTGCAACATATGTCTCAAGCGTATCTCGCGTGGCCAAAACATCTCCCGCTTGGGTACCACATGCTTGACCAGACATATGTTGACCTGCCATGCAGTTCGTTGGCAAGCGTATCTGAAAGACCCACACCAAAGAACAAAGAGGATCTCTCCTTGCTCCTCATCAGCTGAGATTTCCAACCCCACTAGACCTTCAGTCCTCTCTGAGACCTGCAGTGAGAGGAATGAAGGTGTAGAATTAGGTGTGTCACAGCCAAGTACTTGTGGGCAATCTGCTTTTGGTACACCGACGTCAGATTGTACCAGGCAAATTTCCCTGCCCCAGCTGCTGCACCGCCGAAAGAAGTTTGCTCCCAGCCATCCACATGCCCAGCGGTTGAATGCTAGCTTGGCAAAATTGCTAGCACTTCAACTGCTGCCTTTTCAGTTGGTAGACTCTGCCCCCTTCCGTGAGTTTGTGGAATGTGCGGTTCCTCAGTGGCAGGTACCCAAACGCCACTTTTTCTCACGGAAGGCGATTCCGGCTCTCTACCGGCATGTGGAAGGCAATGTCCATGCCTCGCTGGACAGGGCGGTCAGCGGTAAGGTGCATATTACCGCTGACTCATGGTCCAGCAGGCATGGACAGGGACGTTACCTAAGTTTCACGGCGCATTGGGTGACTCTGCTGGCAGCTGGGAAGGATGCAGGACAAGGTGCAGTAGTGTTGGAGGTTGTTCCGCCACCACGCCTCCAAAATGCTGATTGTGACACACCTCTCTCCTCCACCCCCTCCTCTTCTTCTTCCTCCATGGCCTCTTCCTCGGAACCAGCGGTGCTCCGTAGGCGTTCAAGGGGCTACGCAAGTACGCAGGCCAAAAGATGCCATGCGGTGCTTGAGCTGGTGTGCTTGGGGGACAGGAGCCACACTGGGGCAGAGGTTCTGTCAGCTCTGCAGGGGCAGGTTCAGAGGTGGTTGACGCCACGCCAACTTAAGGCAGGAATGGTGGTTTGCGACAATGGCACCAACCTCCTCTCTGCCCTCCGACAGGGACAAATGACCCATGTGCCCTGTTTGGCTCACGTCCTTAACTTGGTGGTGCAGCGGTTCTTGGGCAGGTACCCGGGCTTACAGGATGTCCTGAGGCAGGCCAGGAAAGTCTGTGTGCATTTCCGCCGGTCATATAATGCCAGTGCTCGGCTGACGGACCTCCAAAAGGAGTTTAACCTGGCCAAGAACCGCCTAATCTGTGACATGCCCACCAGGTGGAACTCAACGTTGGCCATGCTGCAGCGGCTGCACACGCAGCAGAGGGCCATCAATGAGTACCTGTGCGACTATGGCACCAGGACAGGGTCAGGGGAGCTTGGTTTTTTTTCCCCACGCCAGTGGGCCATGATCAGGGATGCATGCACTGTCCTGTCACCATTCGAGGAGGCCACGAGGATGGTGAGCAGTGACAGTGCATGCATCAGTGACACTGTCCCCCTTGTCCACCTGTTGGAGCACACGCTGCGTGGAATAATGGACAGGGCACTTGAGGCAGAACAGAGGCAGGAAGAGGAGGACTTCCTTAGCTCTCAAGGCCCCCTTTATCCAGACAGTGTTCCTGCGTGCCCGCCGATCACACAGGAAGAGGACGAGGAGGAAGAGGAGGAGGAGGAAGATTGTGTCAGTATGGAGGTGGAGCCTGGCACTCAGCATCAGCAGCAGTCTTTAAGGGATCAGTCCCAAGAAACACATGGACTTGTACGTGGCTGGGAGGAGGTGGCTGCGGACCATGTCGTTCTTAGTGACCCAGAGGACTCCGGACCGAATGCCTCAGCAAACCTACGCTGCATGGCCTCCCTGATCCTGCAAAGCCTGCGTAAGGATCCTCGTATTCGTGGTATCAAGGAGAAGGACCAATACTGGCTGGCAACCCTCCTTGATCCACGTTACAAGGGTAAGGTTGCGGACCTTATCTTGCCATCGCAGAGGGAGCAGAGGATGAAACATCTTCGGGAGGCCTTGCAGAAAGGTCTGTGCAACGCGTTCCCAGAGACTGGGAGATTACAAACTCCTGTTTCTGGACAACGTGTTGCTGAGGCTTCGGTCAGTCAAAGAAGGAGCGGTGGAGAAGGTGGCCGTCTGACCGATGCGTTCAGACAATTTTTTGGTCCGCAGCCCCAAGGTATGATCGGTTCCAGCAACCATCGCCAGCGTCTGTTTTACATGGTGCAGGAATACCTAGGGGCAAGATCAGACTTGGACACCTTTCCCACCGAAAATCCTCTGGGTTACTGGGTCTTGAGGATGGATCACTGGCCAGAGCTTGCACAGTATGCAATTGAGCTACTGGCCTGTCCTGCATCCAGCGTTCTTTCGGAACGCACATTCAGTGCTGCTGGAGGCGTGGTAACCGATCACAGGGTGCGTCTGTCCACCGACTCGGTCGATCGGCTGACCTTCATAAAAATGAATGAGTCTTGGATCACCACCAGCTACCAAGCACCTGATGCTGATGTAACCGAATAATTTTTTTTGAAATCTCAGATCCCTTCAAAGACTGCCTATGCTGATGCTGAGTGACTATCCCTGAGTAATTATCCTCTTCCTCCTCAATCATCACGCTGATAGCTTGTAAGAACATTTTTGGTTCTGGGCGCCACCACCAGTGCCTAAGGCACAATTTTTCAGCCCCTGTTTAACAGGGGCGTGTAATTACAATTTTTGATGTAATACTTTGCAGCAGGGCTCGTTCCTGCATTCCAACTAGAGTGTCTGTGAGGAGTTGCAGTGTTGTGGCACCAGCACCAGTGCCTAGGGCCCAATTTTTCTGCCCCTGTCTAACAGGGGCGTGTAATTACAATTTTTGATGCAATACTTTGCAGCAGGGCTCGTTCCTGCGTTCCAACTAGAGTGTCTGTGAGGGGTTGCATTGTTGTGGCACCAGCACCAGTGCCTAAGGCCCAATTTTTCTGCCCCTGTCTAACAGGGGCGTGTAATTACAATTTTTGATGCAATACTTTGCAGCAGGGCTCGTTCCTGCGTTCCAACTAGAGTGTCTGTGAGGGGTTGCAGTGTTGTGGCACCAGCACCAGTGCCTAAGGCCCAATTTTTCTGCCCCTGTCTAACAGGGGCGTGTAATTACAATTTTTGATGCAATACTTTGCAGCAGGGCTCGTTCCTGCGTTCCAACTAGAGTGTCTGTGAGGGGTTGCAGTGTTGTGGCACCAGCACCAGTGCCTAAGGCCCAATTTTTCTGCCCCTGTCTAACAGGGGCGTGTAATTACAATTCTTGATCTAATATTTCACAGCAGGGCCCTGTGAGGGCTTACAGTGTTGTGGCCACAGCAACACCTAAGGCCCAAATTTCTGCTGAGTATATAGGGCAGGACCCTACTTTCAAACATCTAACTTACAAACGACTCCTACTTGCAAACGGAAGGAGACAACAGGAAGTGAGATGAAATCTACCCCTAGGAAGGGAAATTCTCTCCTGTAAGAGTTAATATGGGAAAACAATTTCTCCTTTCCACTGATGCTTTCCAATCCTTGTTCCACAAAAAAACCCAAATTTTCAAAAAACATTTTTCATTGGGACAAAAAAGTGAGGTGAAATCTTCTGAAGAGGAGGAAAGACAGCAAAACAAATGTCACAGGGGTGATAACCCTTCCCTATGTTTTCCAAAAAGCTTAGAAAAGATTTTTTGGCTGGAGCTGAACACGTTAAAAATGTTCAAAATTACAAACAGATTCTACTTAACAACAAACCTACAGTCCCTGTCTTGTTTGCACCGCCTGTATACTGCTGTTCAGAGTATATAGGGCCTGGTGGCCCCACACCTTTCCTTATTTTAATTTGGGTGCGGGGTTCCCCTTAATATCCATACAAGACCCAAAGGGCCTGGTAATGGACTGGGGGGGTACCCATGCTGTTTGTCTCACTGATTTTCATCCATATTGCCATGACCCGACATGACATTAAACCCGCAAGCAGTTTTAAATGAGATTTTTTCCTTTAAAAATGACATTTGGTGCAGGGACTGTTCTAAACATGGGAAACACGCGTCACTTTACAGGCATACTATAGACACCCCCCAGGTACGATATTTAAAGGAATATTTCACTTTTTTTTTTTTACTTTAAGCATCATTAAAATCACTGCTCCCGAAAAAACGGCCGTTTTTAAAAGTTTTTTTTGCATTGATACATGTCCCCTGGGGTAGGACCCGGGTCCCCAAACCCTTTTTAGGACAATACCATGCAAATTAGCCTTTAAAATGAGCACTTTTGATTTCGAACGTTCGAGTCCCATAGACGTCAATGGGGTTCTAACGTTCGTGCGAACTTTCGGGCCGTTCGCGGGTTCTGGTGCGAACCGAACCGGGGGGTGTTCGGCTCATCCCTACAAGAGAGGATACCCCCTGAGTGGGACTTTGACAGACCACCAACTCAATGATAAAAAAATATCTTTAATGATAAGAATAAAAAGACAAGTGTTGTCTACACATTGCATAAATGTATAAAATATATCACATAGAAGCCAAAACAAAACAAAAATAGATATCAGATTTCGGTGTGTGGCGTGCCCACTGTGTGTTGGTACTGACACACAGGGGGCACGCCACACACCCCGAAATCTGATAGTTACAGGACACTCCTATCCAGGAATGCTCGGATATTATCCGCTTGTCACTCAGCCCATACTTCAGACCTGTATGACAGCTTGTCCTATGCTCTTTCCATTAATCTTTATTGATGTTGCAGATATAGTGCAATTGGGATTCGGTCATTACGGTCTGGCGTCCACCTTACAGGTTTATTGGGACTTATTTGCTCTTGGTGCTTCTCAAACATGGAATCATTCTACTAGAACTAATACATATGTTAAATTACTGACTCTCCCACCCCTGATGAAGGTATCAGAATACTGGAAATGCATCGGGCATCAGGGTACACTACCCCTAGGAGAGTACATATGTTGATCTGTACCTGTATCTATCTATTTTTGTTTTGTTTTGGCTTCTATGTGATGTATTTTATACATTTTTGCAATGTGTAGACGACACTTGTCTTTTTATTCTTATCATTAAAGATATTTTTTTATCATTGAGTTGGTGGTCTGTCAAAGTCCCACTCAGAGGGAATCCTGTCTTGTTCTAATGAGAATGAGTAAACATGCTAAATTGCCAAGAGCAAAGGCTGTACATTTTAAATGTGCAGACAGTGCCCTGGGTCAGGGTAGAAAAACAATAAAGTCTTGTATACACTGGATGTTTTTACAGCTGCTTCTAGGGGCATCAGATGTTTTTTTCCCTGCCTCTAAATGCCCCTTTATGTTAGCCTATGTGTTCTTGCACACATAGACTTTTAGCAGCATTTAGTGGCAGGAGCTTTTAGAGGCAAGAAAAAAAAAACTGTGCCAGTACATCCAAGAGCAGAAGAGTTTGTCTGGGCAGAAAAAACACTTGACACTACTAAAAGCTGCTACAAGCTGCTAAAAGCACTTAAACATTAGTGCTTGAGCATGAATTAATTAATTTGGCCAGAATAAATAATTTAACATCCAAGAGCTTTTTGCAAAAACACTGCTGGCTTCTAGGACAGTTAAAAAAACGTCCTGTGCATGAGGCCTTAGACTTAGCAGGATGTAAAGCACAACAAAACGCCAATAAAAAAAAGATATTGAGGAAACAAGTTGCAAGGTAACAAGGTAAAAAAAATGCAACAGCAATTAGGCTAGGAAGACACCACATGAAGAATAAGCACTGTGAAGTACAAACACATGCTGTAGGTATGAGTTGGTGGAGTAAGAAAGAGACACTGGAAAGAGTAGGCTGGAGATACAAAGCAAACCAAAGTGGAAACAGCCAGAGAAACAAGAGACACATGGCCAAAGGAATGCATAGAAAAGAAAAGCAAAAGAAAAGCACAAAAAAGTGAACACAACCTGAGCGTAAGTTAGATGAAGGATCAGAGCCCAATATGCAGGACATACAAGGGCATGAATAACAAATTAAGGAATCTAGGATCTTTTTGAATGGTGACCTACCCCCTTTCAAATTACTATCTGTGTACATCTGTGCAAAAATACTGAGTGCATCACAGTCAATTGAATAAGTCTCAGAAAGTCTCAAACAGTTAGAGACTTAAAATAATTAATCAGACTAGAATTGTGTATGGAAATCTCAATCCTTCAGTGACACTTACATGAGCAGTGCAAGGCAACAGATCATAAGAAAGAGATTGAAAACCTCTTACTGTGTGCATGCAAATAAGATTTATTTATTTTTTTAATTTCCTCTTTATGTGAATTTTGCTAAGAAAACGATACTCCAGACTGGCATTTAGCAAATTAGCATGCCACCTCCTGATGTGCACTGGTCATTTATGAGGTGACCTCTGATCAGATATGAAAGGACCCATACTTATGAAGCTTGTATGAAGTCCAACAAAAGTAAAACTATCCTGGGTTAAAAGATTTTGCAGATCACAAACTGGTGTGGTAAGTTTTAACCCAGGATATTTTTACTTTTGTTGGACTTGTGGACCCATTCAATAAATACCACGGTTTTACACTAAGTGGCAATCTCTCTCTTCCTTTATACACTTTCATGAGAGAACAAGGAAAAGGAAAAACCAGCAAGGCTGATTTCAATGCCATCTTCATCTGCTTTCCATGGATGGATCCTTAATGGGGTGTGTGAATCCATGCTTTGTTAGGCTCCTATAACGTGGAGTCTATCTAGTAAGGGCACATCTTTTATACTTCATGATGCAAGGTGCACTTTGGGTGTCTCTGTTATCCTTCATTTCAGGATTTAGGAGGACACTTTTCTGGATTTATTATCCAATTTTATTCATTAGACATTAGCGTGGCAATCATTTGTTGTTTTAAAAGGGTATGCACAAAATTACACACTTTATGGCCAAAAAAGTATGATTTGATGATCAATAGAGGTAATCTAACATCTCATTCAAACCCTAATTGCCACCTTAACAATTATTAGAAGCTACACTCCTTTTTAAAAATAGTTTCCTCCTAAATCCAAAATGCAACTGATTTCTATCTTTAAAATCTTAATTGCAAGCAAATAGATTACGTGTGGTTAACCCTTACTAAACAATTTTAACTCGTCCTGTAAGCTCATATCATAAAACCAGGAAAGGTTCTTTTTATACAACCAGATTTTTAATTAAGCCATCCTTTAGATTGGTCACACTTCAGAACACTGCTCATAATATATGAAGATTTATTGGGGCCAATACAAGGTCACATTTCACTTTGCAGCTTCAAAATTCTATGTATTTTCATAAAGGCATTGTATAGTGGTATTTTTTATGTCAGAACTAAAAAATACACTTCAAGGAACATTTTTTAAGTCAGGCATTAAATATAGCATGTTAAAAATGTATATTTTGTTTTTGAACTAGCAGGTAGAGCTTTCGGCATTTTATACTTGACAGTCTCTCAGTTGTTTTTGTTTTTTTAAAAGCAATAAGGCTATTGCTAACAGAACTCTACACCTCAAGATAAAATTCATACATGTAAGTGAATGAACTATCTGCAGAGATTCATTAATCGAAAGACTGCTCAGTCTGAAGTTTGAATCAGACAAATAGTGCTTCAAAGCAAGCAGTGCCTGCTGTGCTATTTCTTTGGCTAACCCATAGTGCTCTAGCATTTTTTCATGTATCAAAGCACACCTGTTCTTTTCCCATGCAGGGCAGAGCAAAATGTTTCCTTTAAAGCTCTTCCCCCTCTCCCAGTAGCACGTACTTGCTTTTCCTTCACATTCCCACCTCTCTGTTCAGCCATTGTAAGAGAGAAAAAGAAGTCCTGTCAAAGCTCCAGTTGGAGCTAACACAAAGCTGGGGACTCTCTGCCCCCATGTGAGAGCATTTGGCCAATCTCCAACCACCAGCACTGTCACATGTACGGAAAAGGAGTGAGTCACATTCTCCTCCATACCCAGAAATTTTTTTTTTTGTTTTTTTTTTCTCAGTCGAAGGGAGCCGTGCGCAAATGAAGAAAGGTTGAGTATATACTGCTGGGAAGGGGCGCTAAAGTGGCCCTAAAGCCTGGACATTTTTTACTTTAATGCATTCCCTGCATTAAGGTAAGAAATGTCCCAGTGTTTGTACTGCCCCCTCACCCCCCTCCCTTATACTTACCTGAGTCCTATCTCAATCCAAGGCATCTAGCTGCTCTCTCTGCTCACAGAGGTAGCAGTGGAAGCCATTGGCTCCTGCTGCTCTCAATCAAATCCTGTGGGCAGAGAATGGCAGGGCTGAGCTGTGCTGTGTGTATCAATAGACGCATACAGCCTGGCATGGAATCGAGCCATCACGTCTGCTACTATAAGAAGCGGCTTCCTGTGGTGGCACACTGAGGATAGGAAGAGCCAAAAGTGCCAGTGGGGGACTCCAAAACCATTGCACAGAGCAGGTAAGTATAACATGTTATTTTAATTTAAAAAATGTAAAGCTTTAAAGTAAAATTGTAAATTGCCAAATTTATATTTGCTAATAGCTTTCTCTTTAGAGTATTGACATATAGGGTTTGATTTACTAAAGGCAAATAGACTGTGCACTTTGCAAAGTGCAGTTGTACTCCACAAGAGCAGTTGCTCCAGAGCTTGGTAAATGAGGTAAAGCTTCATTTGGCACAGAATACCCAATCACATGCAAGGAAAAAACAAAAAAAAACAGCATTTTTGCTTGCATGTGATTGGATTGCAGAGCTTCGACTCATGCTACGAATACATAAGGGTTAACATGGGGTTAGACCTCTTTAGTATCTGATGCAATGTTTATATGGAAGCCATTTAGGACCTGAGCACAGACATACAGTATATCCATTTCTACTGCATAGTGCAGGTCAAGGATTAAAGGGGCAGGGATGCCTGAAGTTGCTGATTATTCGTTAATAGGAGCAATAAATTATGCTCTCTGTGCTGTACGGTAAGAGCTTAAGTAAGTAGAACTAAAGGTAAAACTTTTTTTAAATTCTGAATAGAGCAAGAGAAGATTATAACCCCTGTCAAATTTTCTGCCATTTGTGTCCTATTTTGGAGATTACACTTCACTACCTGTCCCATTTTCAAAACAGGACATGAGAGGAACTAGTGTCCACATTGGAAGTTTTCCCCTCTATTACTGTTCTGGGGCCAACCCAAAATGTGTGCTTTTCTTGAACTTTCACTGATAATAGTAAACATGATAAATAGCGAGAGTGAATCTCGCTAACAGGGGACAAGCAGCAATAAATATTGTAAATATTGTATAAATGGAAACCATTTAGAACCTGAGCACATACTGTATATAACTTCATATATACTGTAGGTCAGTGATTGAAAGGGCAAGGATATCTGAAGTTGCTGGGTTATGATTTAATAGGAGAAATAAATGATGCTATTTGTGCTATAACCCCTAGTTTTTTGTTTATTTTTGTGTTTTTTGGGGACACACCTGGTTAGGTGCATAGACAAATATTTTTTTATTGACACCAAATTGACCCAAATTTATTATAGTGTCTGTTTAGCTGCATTTCCATTCACTATTGTTATAAAGCTAAAATTGTATGTATTCTTTGCTCTATTAAATTTGTGCTTTTTAATAAAAGACAACATAAATATTTTTCTATTAATAGCAAAGATATTATTACAATCTTTATTCTGATTAAGTTTCTGATTTACTTCCTTCTATGTACCTTTTAATTTAAACTTCACATTTAATCCAAATAATCACTGAGAAGTTGTAGCTTTACCTAAGAAATTTTCCACTATATTTCTCCGCCAGCTGTCTGTTCCCAACTGCCATAGGGGGCAGTGTGGTGCCCGATTCAGCATGTAGGCAGGTTGAATTGTTTTTGGCTCTAGTAAGTTAATGTTTGGCCCAGGCTGAGGGAAAGGATTAACTATTGTAAGTCCAGTTCCCAGGCTGTTTGGTCCTAGCCTGCCCACCTTTGCTATAAAAAAGTGAGAAGGCTAAGGTCCAGGGGCAGATGTTCCTAGCTGAACTAGTTGGCTCTGCTCTGTACGTGGAATCAGGACTGCTGCTGAAGACACCGGACTTTCGAAGACATCTATGCTATGGACAATGCCACAATGAACTCTCGCCTCACATAGGTTGTTAGATGTTGTTTATGTTGAACTGTATGTTACAACCTGTTTAGTAGGGTTGCACTAGCCGTTATAAGCCTGATCTAGGGTTATTCAAAGGAGTGCCTGTTGGTTCTGGTGTATCTAAAGAACCAAGGTCTGTAAATGCACTAAGGAGTATGAAATAACACCGTTATAAAAGGGTTAACTCGGCAAGGCAAGGAAAAGGAACATTGCTGCTAGGGGTGACCAAGCACAAGTTCAAGACCCCAAGCAGCCTGTCGTTGGGCATGGTGACTGGTGGGGTGGCAGGTCCTCCGGTAGCGGAGGGTCGAGGTTCTGGCTCCCTCCCTGGTGGTCGGTGTCAGTCAGTGGAGGCTGGATCCGAACCCACGTTGCGGAGATCCATGGCCTAGTCACGAGGTATGCGAGATGAGGGAGTTGAGTGAGAGCGCACATGGGGTCTGTGCTGTGTGGTCGGCTGGGCCCTATTTGGTTACTGGGAGTGGGGTGATGTAGGTGCGCTGGACTGGTGGAGAGGATGCAGGTTCAGTACGTCCCTCCTAGTGCAACATCTACTAAGTTATAGTGTGTAGTGATATGGGACAAGACACTTTTCAGAGGAATTGCTGTACACAGTGGAAGCTCATCTCTAAGTTGGGGAATTGCCTTAATATTAAAATGATCACATGACCACCTGATCCCAGGCATTGATGAGTGCGCTCCACCCAAAAGTTACCCCCACGTGCAGGGCAAGTAGGCCCCACACACATACTTGGCATAGTTGGCAGGATACACCCACCTCATTCACCTGAAGACTACAACTAAAGAGACCGTGGCTGGAGTTATTTCTCTAGTTTGCAGTGTGAATGGGACACACAGAAAACAATGCAGTAAAAGATGTATAACCGCATATAGTGTTAATACCTCACACATAGAGGTTGATTTACTAAAATTGGAGAGTGGGAATTCTGGTGCAGCTCTGCATAGAAATCAGTCAGTGCCCAGTTTTTTTGTCTAAGCTTAATTGAACAAGCTGAATTTAGAAGCTGATTGGCTACCATGCACAGCTGCATCAGATTTTTTATGCTCTAGTTTTAGTAAATCAACCCTATAGTGCGGTGACAAGAGTTTCACTGCATTCTAAAATGCCTGCCACTACAAGGTCATGCAGAAAACTTGTTTTCTATGAGTCCCATTCAAACTGCAACGCAGTAAAAAGCTGTGCTGCAGCCTGCTGCGATAAAATGCAGACATACTGCATTTTATCACAGCACATAAGAGTGGAGTGTACTTTTTTACAATTCAAATAAAATTTGTACAAAAAAGAAAAAAGTGAGCTGTGCATGATGTGCTGAATCACCACACTGCCACCTATCACTGTCAGGAACGGAGAGGTAAAGCGCTCTGCCAGCTGTCCATTCCTGAGTGAACTGTCCTCAATGTTGAACATATAATGTTTATAATGATGGCACTTCATTTCTCTATAACTATTTCTATCTCTGGACTTCCAAAACTGAGCAGTCTTATGTTTTATCCTTCCCAAAAAATGGCAGCACTGATATGAGCAGCAAACTGAATACTTATTTTATTAGAACTAATAAAATTCAAAAAAATGTCAACTATACCCAATAAACAAAAAATTATTTTTACACGATGCCATCTAATTAGTCTTCAACTTCTGACACACTTTTAATAGACAAATAGGTCCTTGCACATAGACAAACAGTACATTTGCAAATTTGGGTGAACATTTAGCACCTATGGTAATTCCTGTAAACTGCAAAAAGAGTGTTGCCAAACAAGAAGTACATTTTATATTAAGATAAATTGAACACAGTCGGTTACCTACAGATTACGGTGTCATGGTGCTTAGATCACCCAGTTACATTACTTTCATCTTTGCTGTCTCTATCCCTAAATACATTTCACTATTTGGTGTGAATAAATATTCACATATTCACTAATACACCTAACAAGGCATCCAGTCCCCGAAATATTTCTCTTCTGAGGGACGGTTAATTGGATTTTTAATACTTTTAGCAAATAGTATATGGCAAAGATTTTACATTTACAAATTTCAATTACCACTATATTTGTGCAGCATCTTTGTCTCATTTTAATTCTATAATAATTAATATTTTCATATTTTCAAATCAGATGTTCATAGGATTAGCAGAAAGTTTCTGACAGACAGTGGCACACTCCGCCAACCAATTTAGCTCTTATTATTTAGACATCCTTCTATGTTATAAATATATCTATATAAAAAGGGGGTAACATTGGTTGGTGGAGGTTGACTCAGTGGCTTAGTGACTAGCACTTCTGCCTCGCAGGTTCAGATCCAGGCTAGGATGCTATCTGCATGGAATTTGCATGTTTTCCCTGTATTTGAGTGGGCTTTCCTCCAGGTACTCTGCTTTCCTTCCATACTCCAAAGACATGTTGTTAGGCTAATTGGCTCCTCTCTAAAGTTGCCCTAGTATGTGCATAATGCATGTGTGATAGGAACCTTAGATTGTAAGCTCCTTGAGGGTAGGGTCTGATGTGAATGTATAATATGTGAAGTTCTGAGTAAATTGTCAGTGCTGTATATGCCTGTAATAAATGAATACATCTTCCTTTAACCAGCAATTTAAACACTTCAGCCCCGGAAGATTTTCCCCCCTTCCTGACCAGAGCACTTTTTACAATTTGGCACTGCGTCGCTTTAACTGGCAATTGCGTGGTCATGCAATGCTGTACCCAAACAAAATTTACATATCCCCCCCACACACACATATAGAGCTTTCTTTTGGTGGTATTTGATCACCTCTGCGTTTCTAATTTTGGCGCTATAAACAAAAAAGTGTGACAATTTTGAAAAAAAAAATATTTTTAACTTTTTGCTATAATAAATATCCCCCCTATTTAACCACTTAAGCCCCGGACCATTTGGCTGGCCAAAGACCAGAGCACTTTTTGCGATTCGGCACTGCGTCGCTTTAACTGACAATTGCGCGGTCGTACGACGTGGCTCCCAAACAAAATTGACATCCTTTTTTCCCCACAAATAGAGCTTTCATTTGATGGTATTTGATCACCTCTGTGGTTTTTATTTTTTGCGCTATAAACAAAAAAATAGCAACAATTTTGAAATAAACGCATTATTTTTTACTTTTTGCCATAATAAATATCCCCAAAAAATATATTAAAAAACATTTTTTTTCCTCAGTTTAGGCCAATACGTATTCTTCTACGTATTTTTAGTAAAGAAAAAAAAAAACGCAATAAGCATCTATTGATTGGTTTGCGCAAAAGATATAGCGTCTACAAAATAGGGGATAGTTTTATGGCATTTTTATTAATAATTTTTTTTTACTAGTAATGGCGGCGATCAGCGATTTTTATCGTGACTTCGACATTATGGCGGACAGATTGGACACTTTTGGCGCTATTTTGGGACCATTCACATTTATACAGCGATCAGTGCGATTAAAAATGCATTGATTACTGTGTAAATGTGGCTGGCAGTGAAGGGGTTAACAACTAGGGAGCAGTCAAGGGGTTAAGTGTGTCCTAGGGAGTGATTCTATCTGTGGGGGGGAGGGGCTGTGTATGACACGACACTGATCACCGCTCCCTTATTACAGGGAGCGGTGATCAGTGTCAGTGTCACTAGGCAGAATGGGGAAATGCTTGTTTACATCAGCATTTCCCCGTTCTTCCTCTCTGTGAGACGATCGCTGGTATGTCCGGCGGACATCGAGTCCGCGGGACCGGCGATCACACTCACAGAGCTCGCGCCGCGCCCGAAAACCGCTTCTTAAAGGGCAACGTACAGGTACTTTAATATGCCTGTATGTGCCTTTCAGCCGACGTATATCGGTGTGAGCCGGTCGGCAAGCACTTACAAAAAAAAGAAAAAATTCTATACATGATATAAATATGCACTGATTACTGTATAAATGTCACTGGCAGGGAAGAGGTTATCACTAGGGGGTGATCAAGGGGTTAACTATGTGTTCCCTCACTGTGTTCTAACTGTGTGGGGATGGGACTAACTAGGAGAGATGACAGATCGCTGTCGCTACTTTGTAGGAACACACAATCTGTCTTCTCTCCTCTGACAGCATAGGCTTGCTTTCGTGCACGTGATTGCTCGTGGCTGGTGGTGATCGCGCCTGCCAGCCACGCGCATCGCGTCCCCCACTGTGCAGCTAGGTCGCCCTCAGGTGGCTGTTCTGGGCAAAGCCGTGTATATATATATATATATATATATATATACGGGATTTCGCCCAGGAGAGGCATTCTGCCGCAGTATATCTGCGTGAGCCGGTCGGGAACCGGTAGTGCACTCAGCATCATAATAGTGTATGGCTGCTAAGTCCTATGTAAGTATAACACTTACAGGTATTTTTTTTACTTCTCACAGAGATCATAGTATTCTCCCTAACCTAACAATGCTTTTGTTTGCTTTTCTTGCCAAAAGGGTGGAGCCATATTTGTTCAGGCACTATCCAGAGTCAGAATCTAATTCCTAGACTGAGATGCTGGCTCAGAGATGACAAAATTGAATCATGTAAATCTGGGTGTCTGTGCATTTCTTGACTCCCAAATGTCCACCCCCTGCTGCAACCCCTCACGTTGAGTCTCACTACAAAATTACAATGTTGCATTTTGATCACTGGGGAGACTGAAAAATTAATTTTTCCTGCCTACAGGAGACAGATGACAACATCTCTAGGCAAAGTCATTTGTCTGGAGCTATTTCTATGTTATACCTTCCTGCATCCTTGATGAACTGTGGATTTTTACACCAAACATCTCATGTATGCTACTCTTTCTCCTTCTTATAAAGCAAAATAAACAAATGAAACAGAAAAGGTAGAGTATTTTTTTTAAAACATATTCTGCTGCTGTATATTGTGGCATGTCAGGAATGTATCCATTCAAACTTGTAAACCTGAAAAAAGGTCTGCTTCAAAAATGACTAATTCCTCCTAATTTTTGTAAAAATACTCTTGTCAAATTAGCAGCACAATATTACATAATCCAGAAAAAAAAATGTATTTTATATATATATATATATATATATATATATATATATATATATACACACACACACACGCACACAAACATACACACCGGCCACTTTATTAGGTACACCTGTTCAATTGCTTGGTAACACAAATTACTAATCAGCCAATCACGATGCAGCAACTCAATGCATTTAGGTATCTAGACATGGTGAAGACAACTCGCTGAAGTTCAGACTGTGCATCAGAATGGGGAAGAAAGGGGATTTAAGTGACTTTGAACGTGGCATGGTTGTTGGTGCCAGATGGGCTGATCTGAGTGTTTCAAAAACTGCTGATCTACTGGGATTTTCACGCACAACCATCTCTAAGGTTTACAAAGAATGGTCCGAAAAAGAGAAAATATCCAGTGAGTGGAAGTTGTGTGGATGAAAATGGCTTGTTGATGTCAGAGTTCAAAGGAGAATGGGCAGACTGGTTCGAGAAGATAGAATGGCAACAGTAACTTAAATAACCACTACTTACAACCAAGGTATGCAGAATACCATCTCTGAATGCACAACACACCCAACCTTCAAACAGATGGGTTACAAAAGCAGAAGACAACCCCGGGTGCCACTCCTGTCAGCTAAGAATAGGAAACTGAGGCTACAGTTTGCACAGGCTCACTAAAATTGAACAATAGAAGATTGGAAAAATGTTGCCTGGTCTAAAAAGTCTCCATTTCAGCTGCGACATTCAGATGGTAGGGTTAGAATTTGGCATAAACAACATGAAAGCATGGATCCATCCTGCCTTGTATCAACGGTTCAGGCTGGTGGTGGTGGTGTAATAGTGTGGGGGATATTCTCTTTGCACACTTTGGGCCCCTTAGCATCAATTGAGCATCGTTTAAATGCCACGGCCTACCTGAGTATTGTTGCTGACCATGTCAATCCCTTTCTGATGACAGTGTACCCATCTTCTGATGGCTACTTCCAGCAGGATAATTTTCCATGTCACCAAGCTCAAATCATCTCAAACTGGTTACTTGAACATGACAATGCATTAACTGTACTCCAATGCCCCCCACAGTCACCAGATCTCAATCCAATAGAGCACCTTTGTTATGCTTTGGAACGGGAGATTCGCATCATGGATGTGCAGCCGACAAATCTGCAACAACTACGTGATTTTATCATGTCAATATGAATCAAAATCTCTGAGGAATGTTTCCAACACCTTGTTAAATCTATGCCACAAAGAATTAAGGTAGTTCTGAAGGCAAAAGGGGGACCAACCCGATACTAGCAAAGTGTACCTAATAAAGTGGCCAGTGAGTATATATATATATATATATATATATATATATATATATATCTATATATATATAGATATATATATATATATAGATATATATATATATATATATATATATATATATATATATACTGTGTATAAATATACTGTGATATATATATATATATATATATATATATTTACTATATCCACAACATCAACACATTTTACCGTTCTCACCAATCTGATCTTGTGATAGCCTGACCATGCTCCAATTAAGAATTTCATACACATTTAAAAGGGTCCTTATTGTTTCTGAGTGTGGAGTGTAGTACCTGTACCCCCTGTATCCAAGTCTCTTATGTCCTCGTTTAGTACTGAGCACCTCGATGAGTTGTGATATTTTTATTCCGCAGAATAAGAATAATGCATATAAGGACGCAATTTTTAAAATCAAAAGGTTTTCTTCTACTAATAATCCTGTACATGTGGAGTCTGCATAGCTATTAAATAGACATCAAAGAAAGTTTACTTCAAAATGGGTAAATGCTTTCTAATTATTAGCAATATTTGTTGTGATGGAAGATATTCTATTTATGGCATTGAATGTCTTTGTATATTGGAGAACATTGTGATGTCCTGCTGCACATAAATGATGTAATGGCTAGGAATTTTAGCTCCTAGTAAGAATATTCTTAAAGCAAACTCTTGCCCATTCAGGACAAAGTAACAGTTCTCCGGATAGCAGGCATGATAGAAGAATTATTTTCTAAGTGCTGCTCCATCCTCCTGGACACTATCCTCCTGGTAGCCTATTGCCGGGTCTGAGTCCTATCACATAGGAGCAAGGGCGAATCCTAAGCTCCGTTTAAGTTCCTATCTAGTGTAGGGAGAATTAGGACCTCTACTGGGCTTCTCCTTATAGGATATCTATAGGGGATCTACCCTCTGCCCCCTGTTTTTCACTGGGGTAGAAAGTGATAAGAAATCTAACATTTGGGCTGTCTTTAGAAAAGTGTAGCGCTGCACCCGCAGGATACGCTTTGTAATTTGAGTTCTCTGTTCTGCACCTTGACACTTTACAGGGGAGAGGTTACAACGGGCAAATAGAGAGGCAGTACAACACTTGGAAAGTACGTACAGGAACAGAACAAACTATTTTCATTAAATGTGTACCGTTTTCATACGATTTTTGTACAAGAAAAATCAGGAAAAAAAGGCTGCACATGATCAGAAACAATAAACAACAAAAAAAGCCTTTGTCATACGAGAATTTTCAAACAAATTTTCATTTATCGGTTCTGATTTGCTGTGAAACAAGGAAAATCGGCTGATTGTTTAAAATTTGTTCTACATTTTAAAGAAATCTAGTATAGTCTTGTACATTGTAGTTATGATGCAATTTTTTTTGTAAATTGTTTTGTATTGTATTTCTGATTAGATTATACTATACTATAGAAATTACTGTAAATAAGGGGCTAATGAAATAAATTCAGTTTTGGTGAAACTAGTCAGGTGGTGTGTAGGTTTGTGACAGATCTATTTTATTAGTTTCTTCAGTGTATATAATAAATGACATGCTCGTATTTTAAGTTAGTCAGAGGAAGGCAAAAGACATTATTTGTAAAACGGAAACATTTTTGTTTATTATAAAAAAGTGTGGAGGTTTTGAGAACCCTGTCAGTTGTTATTGCTGTCTGTGACCCCGCTAGGGAGGTTCCTTGTGTCCCTGCTAGGCACACTGTGTCCCGAAAGGGATATTCACCATGTTCCCACTAGGGAGATTCACCATGTTCCCACTAGGAAGATTCACCATGTTCCCACTAGGGAGATTCACCATGTTCCCACTAGGGAGATTCACCATGTTCCCACTAGGGAGATTCACCATGTCCCCACTAGGGAGATTCACCATGTCCCCATTAGGGAGAGTCACCATGTCCCCACTAGGGAGATTCACCATGTCCCATTAGGGAGATTCACCATGTCCCCACTAGGGAGATTCACCATGGACATTCACAGGACCAATATTACATCAAAAACACTTACAAAGTTTTTTTTAACCATTCCCTACTCTATCCGAAACTGGAAAAAAAAAGCCTTGGGTTTGGACATACAAAAGGAGTTGTCAAACATTCAGGAGCAATCTCTGCCAGGCTAACAAATTGGCGACACCCCTTCCAGCTCTGATGCGTTCTTGCCAAAGTTTATGTCAATGGAAAGGAAAGAGGGAAAAATAATGTCCACCCTGACAGCAACCGGCCAGTGACGATTTTTAACTGCTAGGAAACTATCTTCCCAGGTTTGGAACAGATCAGGAGCACATCAATTGCATGAGGGTGGATTTTGTTGACTGGTCACTCAGCCTCTTCAGTCTTGGAACCAGCAGAAAGCTGACACTGTCCTCTCTTAGCCATTTAGGGGAGCAAATCTTTACTAACATTTCTTTCCTTGGACTTGGGTTTTGGTGGTAAGTGCTGTACATGGGACTGATCCCTGTTTATGCTGATTTTTAGCAGCTTGTTATGCTACGAGAAAATTATTATAAATGTAATTTGTTAACAACCAGAGCTCTCAGGAATCTGTGATGTGATGTCCATTTGCCTGGGGTGATCATTATGTTTATTTTATTGCCTACAAAATGCCAGATGATTAGAGATTGATTTAAACACATTTGTTGTCAGTATACTGTATTATACAATGTTATGCCTTAATATAATCATTATAAAGTACCAGTCAAACACTTTTTAGAGCATACATGGTAATACAACACCTAACTTACATTTCTGTTGGTATATTGCAATCAATGGTAAGGGTGATGGAAGTTCCAGACACAGCTAAGACCAATGTGTGCCATCGATCATCAGCCAATGAGATGCTTCGGAAAGTAACTTTGGTTTGCCATTCATCAGGACGTTCTGTATTCCTGAACAGGAAATGTAGCTTATTTTCAGAGTACCTCAGGCCAAGAAGAACATGTCTGCTGTCTTCAGTGATCATAGTGAACAAGTATTCATTTTTCTGTTACAAAATACAATCTTCAATTAGGACCTTGTAAATATACACAACCCTTTCTACTTCTATCTTTAACCACTTCAGCTCCAGAAGATTTTACCCCCTTTGTGACCAGGCCATTTTTTGCTATGTGGCACTGCGCTACTTTAAAGTCTCTTTAGTGAAAATTAAAAGTCAGCAGCTACGAAAACTGTAGCTACTGACTTTTAATAAACAGACACTCACCTGTCCCACAATCCAGCTGTTGTCCTCCCTCACCAGTGCCAGAATCTTCACTATGGGCATCTGGCTGTGACAGCTTGCGGCTTCACAGTCGAGTGCCCACTGCGCATGCACGAGTCAAAATTGGGTACTCGCTCCTCCCACCTTCTCCCCAAAAGCTCCATTTCACAAACAGGAGCTGTGGAGGAGGCCTTAAAGTGGAAGTTCCCCTTTTGGGTGGAGCTCAGCTTTAACTGACAATTGCACAGTCATGCAACGCTGCACCCAAACAAATATATAGGTTTTTATTACACAAATAGAGCTTTTTTTTGGTGGTATTTGATCACGTCTGGGTTTTTTATTTTATATATATATATATATATATATATATATATATATATATATATATAAAAACAAAAAAAAACATATGTTTTACTTTCTGCTATAAAACATATCACATAAAAAAAATTAAAAAAAGAAATCTCTGAATACATTTTGGCCAAAATGTATTCTGCTACATGTCTTTGGTAACAAAAAATCCCAATAAGTGTACATTGATGGTTTTATTTTTTTATATACTAGTAATGGCGGTGATCAGCAACTTATAGCAGGATGGCTGGGAATCTGACACTAACTGTCACTTTGTGGGAAATAAATAACTGCCACTGACATCACCAGTGACATTATTACAGTGATCAGTATTAATAATATGCATTGTCACTGAACTAATGACACTGGGAAGGAAGTGGTTAACATCTAGGACGATGAAGGGGTTAAACAAGTGCCTAACAAGTGTTTATGTGTGTACTGTGTGCTGCTTTTACTAGGAATCTAGTTGTTTTGCTTAGCAGGGAACGAAAACACAACTGAATCCCCTGTCACTAAACACAGCTCTGTGTTGTTTACACTCACAGAGCTGTGTTCCGTGAAGCTCAGAGCCGATCGGAAGTTGCCGGTGGTCAATCACTGGCCGGGACCCAGTGATTGGCATGTGCTGGGACAAATCACGGGCGCGCACCCCCTACCCAGAAATGTGGAATCACATGATTCTGCGCAGCGGGCCCACAACTTTTTTCATTTATATATAAATACATTAGGCATGAAATAAAACAAAATATTCAACAGAAGTGAAGGGTCTCTATAAGATGAACTCTCCTCTCTACAGCTGTGTACTGATTAATTAATTTGAGTAAAATCCTTACTTACTTGCTTAACCACTTGCCGACCGGCTCACGCCAATATGCTTCGTCAAAGTGGCACGGGTGCGCAAAATGACATACCCGTACGTCATTCCATCATCAGCGGCTAGCGGACGCATGCCCTTCATGCACCGCAGAAGCGTGCCCACGGGTCCCGCGGACTCGATGTCTGCAAGTGGCCCGCGTTCGTGGCACGGAGAGGCAGAACGGGGAGATGCCTAGCAACATGACAGAGATCTACTGCTCCCAGTGATCGGGAGCAGTGATCTCTGTTATGTTCTAGTGAGCCCATCCTCCCTACAGTTAGAATACACTGAGGGAACACACTTAACCCCTCGATCGCCCCCTAGTGTTTAACCTGTTCCCTGCCAGTGATATTCACACAGTAATCAGTGCATTTTTATAGCACTGATTGCTGTATAAATGCCAATGATCCCAAAATAGTGTCAAAAGTGTCTGATTTGTCCGCCGCAATGTCACAGCCTCGATGAAATAAAAAAAAATCGCAGATCGCTGCCATTACTAATTTAAAAAAAAAATAATAATAATAATGCCATAAATCTATCCCCTATTTTGTAGATGCGATAACTTTTGCGCAAACCAATCAATATACGCTTATTGCGATTTTTTTTACCAAAAATATGTAGAAGAATACATATTGGCCTAAACTGAGGAAGAAATTAGTTTTTTTATATTTTTTGGGGATATTTATTATAACAGAAAGTAAAAAATATTGCTTTTTTTCTAAATTGTTGCTCTTTTTTTGTTTATAGTGCAAAAAATAAAAACCGCAGAGGTGATCAAATACCACCAAAAGAAAGCTCTATTTGTGGGAAAAAAAGGATATCAATTTTGTTTGGGTACAGCGTCGCACGACCGCACAACTGTCAGTTAAAACGATGCAGTGCCGTGTCACAAAAAAGGGCTTGGTCAGGAAGGGTTTCATCTTTAGGATAAGGGCACATTTATTAAAAAAAAAAAAAATCACATAGCAATTCAACCATTGAAAGTTCATATACATTTGTCCTGTAAAAAACATTTGTCTAACATTGGAAATAGCTTAATAATATTCTTTTTTTTTTTTTTTTTTTGCCCCATTGGCGCTGACCATTTGTACATGCACCTCACAATTGTTTAATGTTACTCTGCAGTTTCCATTGTCACCTGCCTTTTCATTAGGCTATGAATAGACATTACACTAGTAAAGTTCATCCAGCACTCTACTCTTTTTTGTAGGTTGCCTAATCCTCCTCCCCTTAGGCTCCCAGTGCCTGAAACATGTTAAATTGACAGAGGTGTTCGATGCAGTTGAGCTTGCTGGCTAATATTTTGTAAGCGCTTACTTTTTTCTTATATCTTCTATGCAGGGTGAAATGAAAAGAAATTATGAAGATACATTTCCCAAAACTATACTAGTTGTATCACAAAATGTTTTTCTTTTCCGGTGTTTGTTTTCTAAAATAATGCGTTTAGGGTACAGTAAAATAAAGATACTTTATTGATAATACAGTCCACAATAATGTCATTTTCAGGGTACAGAATGATAAAACAGATCTATCCCTTCAATTCCTGTCCAAAAGCCAAACAGGAAGTGAGAGGAAATCCCCGCAAATTAAGGGAATTCCTTGGGGACCCCCAGATCACCAGAACCAGTGTCCCAATTGAAAGATTTCCTATCTATTACTTTTCTGGGGACAACCCAAAATTTGGGATTTTCTTTTACTTTCACTTTCAATGATAATGGTAAACAGGAAAAATAGAGAGGATGAATCTTCATAATGGAAGCACAGACAGCAATAAAAACTGACAAGCATTCTAATCCCTCTGCACTCTATCCAAAATGAGAAAAAAAAGTTTTACCTATCGTTATACTTTAACTGTGTTTAAGCACCACAAACTGAAAATGCTACTTAATTAATTTTTATTATTCAAAGCAAACTCACTCATCCATCTGTCTTCATGCTTTGTTTTGTTGAGTATTCACTTTAAAAAATACCCTTTAGCATTTCTAGGCGTGGCCATCTTGAGTAAGGGCAGATGATCCATGTATCTGCCCTTAGCTCAAGCATGCAGGCAGGAGGGTGTGCTTAGCTGAAAAAGCCCCCTCTCCTGCTGAATACATCATTTTGGCATAGGCCAGAAACCAGGACGCAAATGAAGAAATGTAAAAAGAAATGGGTAAAAGAAAGGGACACTTACCCCTCTCTTCCAAGCAGCATGTGCTCACCTTTCATCACTCTGCTGGGGACTGGGGAAAAATTCTGGGTACAGGTGGCAGCACTAGGTGCCCCATGATTTTCCCAACACTGTCATGTGGAGCCCAAGATAAAGTCCTTTGCCCTGTGTAAACTCCGAAAAGTCAGTTTGGAGATTGCACAGAGCTTTCTTTCTCCAGTCCAGTGTAGTGGAACAGTGCACTGTCAGAATAAGGAAAGGTAAGTACTTGCTGCTAAAGGAGACAGGAGCTAAGTGATTCTTTACATTTGCCTTCGTAGGCAAAGCAAAGTTTATCTTTAAGTAAAAACCACTGATGCCCTCCCCAATGTATCCCCTGAGCTGTAGAAACTGATTCTCCAGAATGGCATGGTGGCTGGGTAGATGACCACAATGCTAAGCATCTGGTGTGAAACTCTGCTGAAGGAGAGGAATAGCTCATCTGAACTCACTTTAACAGAGATTACATGACCAAATCCAAAGTAAAGATCACATTGCAAGATGTTGTAATTGTAGCCCCAGTATTTGAAATACATTAAGTTGGCTTATGCAAAACTGATAATTAGATTTTAGGTGTTGGGGAATGGGAAGTCTTTACAGCTTAATTTAAAGACTGTAAACTGAAAAAAATGAGCTCAAAACCTTTAGACATTGCCAACTGCAATTGGTTGTGAATCCTGTAGCAAGCAGGATTCAGCTTTCATTACACAGAAACAAATTTACGATTGCCCAGTATGGGTGACAACAATTTAAAGTCCCTATGGCTTTGATAGGAAATACACTGGCACTTGCACTGGCACTAGCCAGAAATTTGTATATCCAGAGATGAAGATAGCTGAGGACATTGAGGTCGATGTTTACAGTATAGCACCACAGCCATGAAATTGTCCAAAAGAAGTTTCTTTTATGTGTCTTAACCCAATGCTCTGTGTTTTATTTCCTGCTTCTTAGTTATCTGCACTAGAGAAGGCATTTTGACAAGGCAGAACTGGGACACGAGGAGGCTTTGAAAGTCATTGCCCCATATACAATTTTCTCCAAAATAAATGTTTTTCCCTACATCTCCTTTATTGTAAGGTAGACCACAGGTCCCATCTCCTTTGCTTAGCATCTAGTGCCAGTTCTGTGTCAAAATCTCTTTTTGAATTAGTCTTTTAAGTCCCAGATATGTGCTATGTCGCCCCGGTTTTACCTACACATGTCCACATGTTTCCAACCTACTAGCAATGCCCCATAATACATTTTATTTTAGTTACAGGTATGTTTGCTTTATATACGGGTAAGGTGGTTATTACTTACCCCCCACCACTAACCTCCCTCCAGTCAGCACCAATTAATAGTTGTGACTGGGGGTCTAATATAATAGACAGATATAGTACATCTTCTTGACAAGTTCATATTAGAAACAGTTCCGACTTGACCAGGGAAAGTGGTAGGTTTATGGTTATTAGACTTGGGAAGAAGGATAGGTTTAGGGCAATCTCCAGTCCATTTCTACCAGCAGTAATTGGTATAAAATAAGATGGTTACCTTGGGTGGAAGACTTGGGATTTTCACAGTAATAACAATAGAAAACTCCTCTGGAAAGAGATTACAGTTGTGGAATAGGCGGGATGATGGAAAACTCAATTCATGGGGTGATCCTGAGAGATGAAACCCACGCACTCCTTGAGACTGAACCATCTTTAATCCAGCTAAGGATTTATTTGGAGAGATCATTTCAGACAACATGTCCAGTGGTTGGAGGTCTATAAAAAGATAGCAACACACAATTTTTAAATGATACCGTTATGATACAGTGGGGTTGATTTATTAAAACTTCAGAGTGCAAAATCTTCTAACTTCAGCCTATTCAATTAAACTTTGACAAAAAAAACTGTTAGCTGATTGGTTTCTATGCATCGGGTTTTGCATAAATCTCATTGTCTCTTCTACAATAAATATAACAAAGTAGTTTAGTTTTATTTTCTTACATATATGCTTAATCAACCTAATATTGCTAGAATGATAGCATTTAACTAAATTAAAACAATTATAATGCAAGTTTTTAGTGACTTACCATCATTTAAAATACATATAATTTCTAAAAAAAAAAACACAGGGAGCCTAAGCATAGATACATTTATTTCAAAAGGAATTACATTTAAAGATAATACATGCTCATTATCTGCATCATATTAAATCTCTGGCCTATGTAATTTACTTCAAAGCAGCCTATTTCCTCTGGTGTCACAAGTCCTCACTACAAGTCAACACTTGTTACTGTATATTGCATTAATTATATCTACTGTATATGTTTTTGTCCCAGATTTTTCTACCATATTCATTTTTGAAGTCTCTGTTTACCATCGATACATTCAAATCTACCACTGCATGGCTGAGTCCGTGGAAGGTTGTCTCACTGCTCTAGCACGGTGACTTTCCAAAACATCTTCACTATAATTCTAAACCCTCAGCCCCATAATTTTCCTAGTTGGTTAGCTTGTAATTTATAGCATAAAAATACCTTTTAATATGGTGTGCAAGTTCAGCTAGAAAACCAAGAATTACTTCAGCACACAATTACTTAGTTTTTTCATAATGTGTACCTTTTTTGACATTTCATCCTTCATCCATCAATTTTGGGGGGTTCAATTAAAATATATACATTTGACAGTTCTTTTCAACCTATGTACAGTGCTGTGAAAAAGTATTCCTATCCCTTGAAATTTTCCAAATTTTGTCATGTTACAACCAAAAACATAAATGTATTTTATTGGGATTTTATGTGATAGACCAACACAAAGTAGCACATAATTGTGAAGTGGATGGAAAATGATAAATGGTTTTCAAATTGTTTTACAAATAAATATGTGAAAGTGTGGCATGCATTTGTATTCAGTCTCCCTGAGTAAATACTTTGTAGAACCACCTTTCGCTGCAATTACAGCTGAAAGTCTTTTTTGGGCATGTCTCTACCAGCTTTGCACATCTAGAGTGAAGTTTTTGCACATTCTTCTTTAAAAAATAGCTCAAGCTCTGTCAGATTGGATGGAGAATGTCTGTGAACATCAATTTTCAAGTCTTGCCACAGATTCTCAATTGGATTTAGGTCTGGACTTTGAATGGGCCATTCTAAAACATGAATATGCTTTAATCTAAACCATTCCATTGTAGCTCTGGCTGTATGTTTAGGGTCGTTCTACTGCTGGAAGACGGACCTCTGCCCCAGTCTCAAGTCTTTTGCAGGCTCTAAATGTTTTCTTCTAAGATTGCCCTGTATTTGGTGCCATCCATCTTCCAGTCAACTCTGATCAGCTTCCCTGTCCCTGCTGTTAAAAAGCATCCCCACAACATGATGCTGCCACCACCATGATTCACGGTGGGGAGTGTGCTAAGAATGATGTGCGTTGTTAGTTTTCTGCCACACATAGCTTTTGCTTTTAGGCCAAAAAGTTAAATGTTGGTCTCATCTGACCAGAGCACCTTCTTCCACATGTTTGCTGTGTCCCCCACATGGCTTCTCGCAAACTGCAAATGGGACTTCTTATGGCTTTCTTTCAACAATGGCTTTCTTCTTGCCACTCTTCCACACAGGCCAGATTTGTGGAGTTTACGACTATTAGTTGTCCTGTGGACAGATTCTCCCACATGAGGTGTGGATCTCTGCAACTCATCCAGAGTTACCATGGGCCTCTTGGCTGCTTCTCTGATTAATGCTCTTCTTGCCCGGCCTGTCAGTTTAGGTGGACGGAAAAAGTCTTGGTAGGTTTGCAGTTGTGCCATACTCTTTCCATTTTCGGATGATGGTTTGAACAATGCTCTGTGAGATGTTCAAAGCTTGAGATATTTTTTTATAACCTAACCCTGCTTTAAAATTCTCCACAACTTCATCCCTGACCTGCCTGGTGTGTTCCTTGGCCTTCATGATGCGGTTTGTTCACTAAGGTTCTCTAACATACCTCTGAGGGCTTCATAGAACAACTGTATTTATACTGAGATTAAATTACAGACAGGTGGACTCTACTAATTAGGTGACTTCTGAAGGCAATTGGTTCCACTAGATTTTAGTTAGGGGTATCGAAGTAAAGGGGGCTGAATACAAATGCACGCCACACTTTTCACGTATTTATTTGTAAAAAATGTATCATTTTCCTTCCACTTTACAATTATGTGCCACTTTGTGTTGATCTATAAAATCCCAATAAAATCCCAATAAAATACATTTACATTTTTTGGTTGTAACATTTCAAGGCACTGTATTTGCTATTTGCAGTACAATCTTCTTTTGGCTCCTGGTTATTAAATTAAATAACATTTAAAGAAAAACAGCCAGGATTTGAGCTTTAAAAACTATGAAAACTAGATCAGCTTACATAAAGGAAGATCTATTTTGGCCCATTATTACCATGGGGTCTGAGGTCACCTGCAATCAAGTAGTTGCCACCTTGTCAATTGCCTGACCACTTAAACTTGACAGTGACAAACAGATCATAGAAAGTAAATCATATGTGGCAATGGCTGGACAGCTTGGTATCAGATTGAGAAGAGATGCATCGAATATATAGAGCTGCACACTATTTGGCAGGCTCCTACCAAATACATTTTAAGCTGTACATCAAGTTTAGCTGTAATATAAACATTATAAATGGTTCTAATTCAAATGCAGTAACAACAACAATTAACCGCTTTTTTGTCCACAGACTTTATGGACCGCGTTAAAGCAAATCTACACTTTTACAAATTGTAAAAAAAAAAAAAAACCAAAAGCATTTAACAAAACATACAGCTCTCACTGCTATACTCACCTTCTCTCCAGGGCTTTCCTCCACTTTGCTACCAATTGCTGCTCCCCATTTAAATATAGTGATGGCCAGAGTCATCCAACCTGCTTCCTATGAGCCCTCATAAGCCCTCGTGAGCTGTCATGGGCGCATCTCCTGAGGGTGCATCACCATGTCTAAGAGCAGTGCTGACATTTCAATGTTAGTGCCAGAGGCATAATCAGAACCTTCAGGGTCCTGGTGCAAGAAACCATGAAGGGCCTCCCTCACCCCTGAGGCCCTTCCCTCCACACTCGGGGCCCTTCCCCCTGATCCCAGTGCCCTTTACTCTTGTCACAGTGCCCTTTCCTTTCTGGGCCCCCTACAGTGGCAGAACACCAGGGCCCAGTTGTAAATGCGACCTTTGCTACCCTGGTAGTTGCACCACTTGATTAGTGCCGCTCCCTGCACTACTGAAGTTAAATGATGGCCAGCATCATCCAACCTGCTTACTTTGAGCCCAGGCTGTCTTGGGCACACACCATGATTTGGCATAAGACACCAGCCAAGTAATAAAACCAAATTACACTAAGTGCATTTTTTAGTTACACTGTGCCACTGTTACACTGTATATATCTAAAACAAAGGGTCTAGTAGGCACTTGACCACTACAGCCCTGGAAGAATTTTCCCCCTTCCTGCCCGGCCATTTTTTGTGATACGGCACTGCGTCGCTTTGACTGACAATTGCGCAGTCGTGTAACGTTGTACCCAAACAAAATTGAGATCCTTTTTTTCCCCCACAAATAGAGCTTTCTTTTGGTGGTATTTGATCACCTCTGCGGTTTTTATTTTTTGCGTTCTAAACAAAAAAAGAGCTACAATTTTGACAAAAAAATACAATATTTTTTACTTTTTGCTATAATAAATATCCCAATTGAAAAAAAAAAATTCCTCAGTTTAGGCTGATATGTATTCTTCTACATATTTTTGGTAAAAAAAAAAAAAATCGCAATATTGATTGGTTTGCCCAAAAGTTATAGCGCCTACAAAATAGGTTATTGATTTATGGCATTTTTATGGCATTTTTATTATAATTTAATTTTTTACTAGTAATGGCGGCGATCTGCAATTTTTATTGTGACTGCAACATTGCGGCGGACAGACTTTTGACACTTTTTTGAAACCACTGACATTTATACAGCGATCAGAGCTATAATTAGCCATTGATTACTGTATAAATGTCACTGGCAGGGAAGGGGTTAACACTAGGGGGCGATCAAGGGGTTAATTGTGTTCCCTCACTTTGTGTTCTTACTGTTGGGGGATGGGACTGACTGGGGGAGGAGACAGATCAGTGTTCCTATATACTAGGAACACACGATCTGTCTCCTCTCCCCTGACAGGACATGGATCTGTGTGTTTACACACACAGATCCCCCTTCCTGCTCTGTCACTAGCGATCACAGGTGCCCGGCGTACATCGCGGCCACCGGCACGCGCATTGCCCCCTCAGTGACGCGGCGGGTGCGCAGTCCCTATACTGGCGTTCAGCTGAGGACATCATATAATGCCCGCCCAGGATGGGAGATCCCATCTGCTGACGTCATTTTGCTATAGCCGGGATGTGAAGTGGTTAAAGTATAACTAAAGGCAAAACTTTTTTTTTTTTTTTTTTTAGTTTTGGATAGACTGGAGAGGGATTAGATAACCTATCAGGTCTTTATTGCGGCCTGTGCCCCCATTAGGGAGATTCACCCTCTTTCTTTGTTCTGTTTACTGTTATCATCGAAAGTGAAAGTAAAAGAAAACCCCAAATGTTGGGCTATCCCCAGAGAAGTAATAAAGGGGAAATCTTCCAATGGGGAAACTAGTTCTACTGACCTGGGGGGGGGGGGCAAGGGATCCCCTTAATTTGCAGGGATTTCCTCTCAATTCCTGTTGTGGCTATGGGACAGGAAGTGAAGATAAATGTCCACAGATCGCAAAAAAAAATAAATATTGCAACGGAATATAACCCCCTCTTATTCTTTCCGAAATTAGGTTTTGCCTATAGTTCTACTTTAAGGTGTACCATATAGATATCGCCTAACTAATTATTTGGTCATGTGATACACTGAGCCCTAGATCTTTTATCTTTTTTACAGCAGAGGTGGAGGGTCCTTCTTCAGGTCTCGGCTTGAGTGAACTTCCTCTTGACTGTCCTCACAGATCCTCCTAGGCTACAGAGATGACCGATAGATGTAGGCACAGACTGCAGCATTGGACCACTGGTCTCCACACCTAGAATAGAGCACCAGCAAGGGAGACAAATGGCAGATCCATGTAAGGAAAAGCCACTGCTACAGGTTTTATTTTTCTGTAAGGAATGGGTGGGAGAGAATGATGAAAATGTGGTTTGCGTACTTCTCAAAAATAGGCTTCTCCGTGAATCACCCACTTCTCTCCTCATGGCCTCTTTGTTTGCTTTCCTCTCAGTGCTGCCAATCCACCCTAACCTTATTATTTACAACATGACTAAAGTGATAAAAGAGTGGGATTTTGCCTCCTATGTATCGCATTTAAATGTTGCCACATTTAATTGGAAAATTCTGCCATGAACTTACCTTACATAAGAGACGGATGTCTGCTTTGTTCATACATTCTACAGTATAGATGAAATGATTAAAGCATCTCAGACTACATGATAAACACCAGGAGTCCTTAGACAGCCTTGAAGTACATTCATCTGCACCGGCACACAAATTTAAACACATCATTGGGAATAATGTTATCGTAGTTGAACACTAACATGCTCCAGATAAAAGTTTAGCATAGAAATTGTTATGTTACCTGTCCATCATCAGCAGCAAACGAAAGGTGTCTTCAGCTGATCAAATAAGCTACATTCAGGCAAAGATATGACAGCTGTATAGCAGCCAAACAAAATCTAAGTGCATAAGTTTGAGGCTGCATATTCCCAGCTATAGCGGCTGCACGTGAGAGCAGTCATCACACTGCGCTTCTCTACACCTGACTGAAGCTGCTTATCAGCTCTACACAGCATTGGACTGTCGAACCACACAAAAGCAAAAGCTCACTTTGATCAGCATTAAAGCCCAATTCCAGACCAAACTTTTTTTTTTAACTCAATAGAGTGGGATCAACAATGTAACCTCTTTATTTTTTAGGGATTTTTACTTCTCTGTTTTTATGGGAGCTTTTGTCTCTTTTTTTTTTCTGTGTCACTTTCTGTCCTGATAAAAGTGTCTCAGAGCTACAGGAAGTGATAAGATATATCTGTAACGTCTCTTGCAGACTATACTGATATATAAGCATCAGACATTCCAAGCAGAAAACACGAGGAGCTGTATATCACTTGCTAGTATTTGCACATATTGGCGCGTATGCACACACAAGCAGGAAGCATGGCATTTGTGAGTATGTGTGCATATTTACACATATTTGTTAGTATAAACACAAAAATACTGACCAGCAACCCAGGTTTTTGTATTTTTCTTTTACTGATCAATACGCAGAGCATGTTTATGGGCCTGTGTGTGCAGGCACTTTGAAAACAATGGGCTGCATTTAGATCAGTTTAAAGTGGTATTAAAGCTTTGTTTTTTGTTTTTAATAACAAACATGTTATACTTATCTGCTCTGTGCAGTGGTTTTGCACAGAGCAGCTCTGATCCTCTTCTTTTCGGGTCCCTCGCTGATGCTCCTGGCTACTCCCACTTCGAGCAGTGCCTCCAGAGAAAGCTGCTTGCCCTGGAAGGGCACCACTACATGCTTGCTCCCGAGCCCCTGCTCTATGCGTCCATAAGACACATAGAGCAACGGCTCTGAACCCCCCCCCCCCCCCCCGCTCTCTCCTCATTAGCTTACTGGCAGTGATAAATTGGACAGCCAAGGCCATCATTAACATCACTGGATCAGAGGGAGCTTAGGTAAGGATTGGGTGAGCTGGGGGGGGCACTGCACCCAGAAGACTTTTTACCTTCATGCATAGAATAAAAAAACCTTCGTCCTTTAGAACCACAAAAAAAAAATCTGCATGTCTAAAAAAATTTGCATTTTCAGGCAGCAGTGTACAAGAGACCTAATGAGGATAAACTTATCAATATTCCTATCGCACACATTCCTGGCAAACAAGGCTCATAACATGGTGGGTGTTGCAGCGATTACCAGCTGGGTCCTTGAAATGTCAAGCAACTGCATATATTCGCCAGCACACCATGGATCAACAATCACCATCCAAAGGTTTTTTTATTGTAGAGAGATCATATCACAGAGATAAGGGCAATGTTTCGGAGCCATGCAGGACCACTTCATCAGGCATGTAACATTACATCACATGCCTGACAAAGGGGTCCTGCGTGGCTTCGAAACATTGCACTTATCTCTCTAATGAGGACAGAGACAGCATCAACAAAAAATTATTAATTTTTTTTTTAGATGAGGAATGAAGATGTGTCCTGTGACCCATGTTTTCATCATTCTTTTAAGGTTCTAAACCTTCCACGCTCAATGCAAAAAAAGGAAAAAATGTGTATAGGTTTGGATGTTGGATGACAAGCATATTGATTACATTGATCACCATATTGCCATTGTGTAAAACACATTTCAAATTTAAAAAAAGACACTGTATGGGGTTGTTTATATGTGTCATAAAATGCTGTAAATCTTTGGGGGTTTGAATAAAATAGTATGAGCTTTTACAAAGGCATTAAAAAGAAAAAGTTTCATGATGCTTCATGATATTTCATAATGTTTCATAACTGCTTTGAAGGCTCACTCCATCCAGAAGTGGTACTTCAGTTATATGTTTGGTTCCAGGTGCAGTCATTGTCAGTGCCTGCCATCTTATATCTCTGTAGCACCTACTCCCGCATGGGCCGCTAGAATTTTATCCAGATTCACTCATATTCAGTGCAGAGGCAGCCAGGCATTTAGCAACCAACACTCATCTGGTCAATAAAGTTTATTGCAGATTAACTGGAACTTGGATGGGTAAAGGGTAACTGTGGGATAATCCAGCAATGTTAAAATTTAAGGACATCGATCTTCCTTCCAAGGATTATGAGTCCTTGCAGCAGCAAATAATGGGCTGAGCTACACAGGGACATTGTCCACATTTTAGTACAAGCTGACTCTAATGCAAGCGGAATAGCAGCAGCACACAGTCGATGGAATCTCACACCACATTCTGTACTCACTAATGTCCTCATATAATCAGATGCCTCATTCCAGTATCTTCTATGCACCTCTCCAGTGAATCCTCAGAACAAACAAGAACAGATTCCAAAAGAAGTCCCTCAGTCAGCTCCAGCAAATTCAGCAGAATAACCGCCCCCCCCCCCCCAACCCCCCACTAGCACCTCAATGAGAGGTGGTAAAGCACAGCCCTTAGGCTGGGATCTCCTCCTGGACAAGACCCTGCAGCTCCAGGCTTCAGACTATTAATGCTCACTCCCAGCCACCATCTAGGCACCCTCCCCCATGGATTTGCTGGGACCACATACATTTTCATACTGTAGATTTGACTCTTCCAGTCCACTACTTTCAAGAACCATCCAGAAAACAGGGTAAAGCAGCTAAATCCACAGCCTGTGAAACTCAGAGCAGAGCAATTAAAGCACAGCCCCATGGATTTGCAATAGTTACGTTTGACAGCAGTATTGCTCACCAAATACAACATGCTGTTTAATTTTTGTTGTGGCCACAAAGCATAGCATCGCAGATACGGCATGTGTACAACCCTGAGTGGCTGCATGCACAGGTTCAGTTGGGCGTAAACTGCCTGGTTTTACCACCCCCTAGCTGCAAGTGTGAACAAGGCTTAAAATGGAGTTCCACCCAAAAGTGGAAGCTCCGCGTATCTGCTTCCTCTCCCTCTCCAGGGCCACATTTGGCACCCTTTAGGAGGGAGGGGGGGACAGGTACCTGTCTCCATTTCTGAGAGATCTTGCCACGTCGAGATCACTCGGAAGTATGACTTCCCTCCTCCTTCCCCCACTGCTGGGCCATTCAGAAAGCGCAGCATGCTTTGCTCATGTGCAGTAGGGAACCAGCAGTGAAGCCGATCGGCTTCACTGCCAGTTTCCCTTACCATGAATGGTGGCAGCAGCACCCGAGAGCTGATGGAAACAGTATGTGTAGCTGCTGACTTTTATTTTTTTGCTGGGGGGAGTGAGCAGAACTCCGCTTTAAGGGCTCTTTCACACTGGTGATGAAATGTAGTAAAAACAGGTTGCTGAGCGGCGGTTTCCCTGTCCCCCCTTGAACCACCCACCAAAATCCTAACATTATAGCCTGACAGGGTGTTTGCTGAGGTTCCACTTTAAGTTTTAAAATGAATTTCTGCTATCATTGATTACGTTTGATTTTTATTCATTACAGCAAATATTGTATATGCACACAATGAAAATCCTATAAATATTTGTGTTAATTATTTTAAAGTATCGAAATAAATCAATGTTATTTACACATCTTGACATTTTGAAATGAGAAAAAAGTAGAGGGGAAACAGAGTGTCTCCTTTCATCAGATTGATCTGTTTGTAATATCAGTCACATAATCAATTATGTACAAGCAGTCTGTCCACAGCAAAGTGCTTTATCAATAAAGCATTGATCCATACCTCACATGCACTTCTACATGTTAATCTTTGCAATTAAAAGCATCAGCTCATGCTCAGAATTTGAAAAAGTTTGCCACTATTTAGCTTTGATTGTAAAAGTCAAAAAAGTTTTTATTTTTTACAAAGTTTAAAATGAATGTGCTACATGGGAAGCAAGATCACAGTGTTGTAGAATGTACTTTAAGGACAGGTGTACTTTTACTATTACTGCTCTGAATCACTGCACCCCCTCCCCTTCCCAATGCTTACTAACCTTAGTTACAGACCCATGGGGGGTTATTTACTAAAGGAAAATGCACTTTGCACTGCAAGTGCACTTGAACGTGCGCTGAAAGTGCACTTGGAAGTAAAGTCGCTGCAGATCCGAGGGTGACTGGCAAGGAAAATAAAAAACAACATTTTAGCTTGCACATGATTGGATGATAAAATCAGCAGAGCTTCCACTCATTTCAGATCTACCCCTCAGATTTAGAGCAGCTTCACTTCCAAGTGCACTTGCAGTGCAAAGTGGATTTGCCATTCGTAAATAACCCCCATGGTCTCCTTCAATAGCTTGCTCCATCCTGTTGGACATAGATCTCTTCAGCACTGGACCGGACCTGCGCACTAGCTCCCCAGCTCCCCATGGACTTGAATGGAGTCATATATTAAGACTGGAAATTCTGAGTATACTGCCCCATTTAAGTCAAGAGGGACTGATCCAGGCTGATGAGATTTTCATCCTACAGGCTGAAAACACAGCAGGAGGGCATGATCTTCCAATGGAAACACTAGTTCTAATGACTCTGGTGACACCTGGGGATTCTGTCACTTTAAAGGGATTTTCCCTTACTTCCTGTTTTGGCTATGAAACAGGAATTGAAGGGAAATCATCCCTATGGGATGCAGATTGGAAAAATAACCTGATAGGGATTATAACCATCCTTTACACTATCCAAAATTTAAAAAAATAAAATCTAGTGGAATAGCAGCCATGCAATTCATATCATGGCCACTAGTTAGAGCTGATGATCATAGGAAATAAATACCTTATGAAAAAGTTCAGGGACAAAACAATTAGCTTGAATAGTCAGTTCCAGATTCATAAATCCTGTTAGTACAGCTCTATCTATAGTAGCAGCTCATTTTAAACCCTGCTTAGATAGAGTCTGCACAACCTGCACAATTAAGCCTCATCATAAACAGCTATTAGCAGAGTTTGGCACACTAGAGCACTCATAAACATCCATTAAGCCAGAGATTCATAGTTGTCTGTTGTAAAACCATTTATAAGCAATACAAATTTAAAGTGTGACCTCTATTTGACCTGAAAATACCTCTTTCATACATCTCCAGTTCTCAGATTCTATAGATAGTCAAAAAAAAACTGTTGTGATAAAATTACATTCATAACAAGTGTCTACCCAAATGTATACCAAAAGAACAACCAAATAGGTACCAAATATAGCTAAACTATATTCTTCAAAAGGCAGAGCTGTGAGTTCATTCTGGACAATAATTTGTTGGTTGTGGGACTGTAAAACATGGTCATCTGGAAATATTGATATTGTTAGGAAGACTGGGGTTGAAGGAGTGTCCACTGAAACATCATGGACACTTCAACACCCCATCAACACACTCCTGGGTCCCTTTGATTGATATATGATTTATTTATCTGCCCTCTTCATGGTCTGGGAAATATGTTTGCATCTGCAACTCAGGAGCTCTCATCTAACATCTAAACTGTTAAGGATACTGGATGAGTCATTATGAGAGAGCCAATGACTCCGGCTTACTCTGAGCAAACTTGGCTCTGCACAGGAGCCATGACCAGATAAACTTTAAGAGCTTCTCCCTTTTAATACTCATTTCATTTTACTGTTGCCTGTGTCTGTAATATCTTTTTTATAACTGTTTTTAACATGTTATGATATTTTATAATTTGTAAGCTAAATCTCTAAATGCATTAATCAGAAATGAAAGAATTCTTGCCTCTACCTTACCACTACCTAAAGAATCCTTGCCTTGCCTCCTGATGATGTCTGTATGATGAAACCTGTAGGGGCTGGGATTTTCGGTGATGTCATATCCGCTGGTTTGAATTCACGCTAGTTCTAGGGGATACGGAGCAGCGGTGGACATCTTTGTTTTGGTGTATCGGCAGACAACTATGTTGTTCCCTCTGGCTATTCTCTTTATTTTAGTGTCTCCTATTGAGATGTGAATCTTAATGGTTGGCAACGGTATAGCAATCAAAAACCTTACTGACCCGCCTGATTGTAGGCTCAGAGGGTCTACAGCAGCGGGTGAGTGCATACCCTAGTAGGGGCACATGTGGTGAATGTGTAGAAGTACGCAGCACTTTTGCTGAAGACTGTATGAAGGAAGTCACTATAGCACCAGTCACTAATAGGTTTTTAATTTGATGGACTTTTTATCTTTTTTATTTTAAGAACCTACAGTATATGTTTTTGCACTTGTAATAAGTATCATAGGCACTTTATTATAATGCTTATTTTGCACAGAACTTTTTTGCACACAGAGAGGGTAAGCACAGCTTTTTATTTATTCACCTTTTGCATAGCTGTTTTTGTGCCTGCATTGGCTGTAAAAAAATTGAGTAGGTGGGGCAATGCGGGAGTGACTGAAAACCTATGATTGTACATTATCTCCTACCTGCAGCCATGATGAAGTCATAGTACATAATTTGTGGGTCAAATGTTTAGACAGCAAAAGTAAGGCCCCTTTCAAACAGGGCGGATCTGCTCAGCGGAGTCCGCCAGCTCAGCAGGAGATCGCTCCATTGATCTCCGCTGAGCTGGCAGATGACAGGTCCGTCTCTACTAACTGAGTGGGGAGGGACCTGTCAGAGCCCCGCTGATCTCTATGGGGAGATCGGACAAAAACAGACAGCATGCCCATTTTCATCAGATCTCATCCGATCTGACCTGCCAAGACGGATCGCAGATATATTGCCATACGTCATTTAGCGAATCGGATGGCAGACAGGTGTCAGCGGAGACATCTCTGCTGACATCCGCCTGCCCATAGGAGTCAATGGATGGCCTGCTGAAAAATGAACAGGCGGATCTGAGCGGGCTTATCGTGTGAAAGGGGCGGACAGAGTTCAGAAATGGATCAGGAGGAAGAATTAAAGCTCCCTCAATTGTACAGAGCACATTGATAAAACTGTGTAAGCAAGAACAAAAACATCACAAGTAGACAGTGGTCAACATACCAGCTTGAAAACATTTTTTTTTGACTGTGGTGTCTGCTATATAACAATGGGGTATATTTATAAAGCAGTGAATCTGACATTCACAAAACATTCACTGCAGGTAAACCTTCCAGGTGCATGTGTTTTAATTACACTGATTAATTCATCACTAGTGAATGTTTGCTGAAAGTCACATTCACTATTTTATAAATATGCCCCAATGTGATTTAAAAATTTCCCACACAAAACCAAGTAGCTTACTGTACTTTATTTACCAGCCATGATGTTGAGCAATTTCATAAACAGAGGTCAATAACCTATCCCAGTTCCACCACTTGTCATCTCAATAAATCTGAAATACTGTGCCTTAATGGTTCTGTGTGTTGCAGTGTTCAGGTGTTTATTCTGCGATGCCTTATTACAGCTAATTCCTTTCTGGTTTCTACTTTTTTAAGCTTTTCCTGCTCATTTTGTCAGGTTCCCCAGGGGTCCTTCTCAGTTCTATTTCCGGAGGCGGCTGGTATATCTAGACATCAAGAGAACGTACCTCTTAAAAAGCAGGCTCCTTTGAAAAGAATCAGTTCCAGCAAGGCTAGCATGGAAATATCTGCTTTTTCTCGGAGGGTTCATGAGGGTTGGATAGGACTTCTGAGAAATATCTTTAGCGGCTGCCTCCAGAGCCCTTATTTAGCCATAAAAATAAGGTAGAGTGTGATAATAAGTTTTGTCTTCTCAAAGCTCCCTTTTTCTTCTTCAAGAAAATGTGAACTTGGTGGTATGAATAAAGACCTGCACCAATTATTCCATATCACTATTTCTAGGTGAAACTATAACGTCCATAGGTCCTTTTATGTCCTTTTCCTTAAAGAGATTGTTTACTATGTTGGGCATCTCCCTGTAGTTTAGTATGTAAAAGATGACGTATTGATCTTCATTCAAAGGGCCACTATATCTAAATTGCATCATTTTCATACAGAAGGTTTTAATAGTATTCACAGGTGTTTATGCAATGGTTTCAGAAGATTATCACATTAGGAGATTTAAAACAAATATGGCATAGTGGGGTTGATTTACTAAAGGCAAAAATACTGTGCACTTTGCAGTTGCACTCTGCAAGTGCAGTTGCTACAGAGCTTAGTAAATGAGCAGAAGCTCTGCTGACTTCCATAATCCAATCATGTGCAAGCAAAAATTCTGTTTTTTTTTTTTTATTTTCCTTGCATGTGATTTGGTACTCTTTGCAAAGTGAGCCTTATCTCATTTGCTAAGCTCTGGAGCAACTACTCTTTTCAAAGTGCACTGTCTATGTCTCTGTAGTAAATCAACCCCAGTGTGTGGTGGGAGGGTATTTTCCAATTAGCTATCCTCCGATCCACTAATTCCATTAAAAGAAACTAACAACTGTCTTTTTGTTGCCAACTTTGCCTCTATTACTTGCTAACAGGCTACATAGCAATTTGTTTTCAAATGAAAGCTGAGCTCCATCTTTTCATACACTTTACATAGTTTGTTTGGGTCAGCTTGGCCCAAACAAACTATATCCCTCACTAACATGTGAGGCCGCTGGATGTGCAGTATAAACTGTATGTAACTGCAGCTACATACAGCATACCACACTGTGTTCCGGGTTCGAGCCGAGACTTCCAGTCTCATACCCAAAACACAGTAGAGTCTATCTGTGGGGCACTCACCTATTCAGAGTAAGAGATGTATTCTATCAATGAATACAAAGCTTCCTCTGATTGACTGAGTCAGAGAGGCGGGCTGATGATGTCACAGCCTCTGACTCATCGAAGGACCCTTTGCATTCATTGATAGAATACATTGCTTACTTTGAATGGCTGAGCGCTGCTGTGATTGACCCTACTGTGTTCAGGGTATGAGACCGGAAGTCTTGGCTCGAACCCAGAATAAAGTGTGGTATGCTGTTTGTAGCTGCATCTACGTACAGTTTATACTGCACATCCTGCTGTCTCACTTGTTAGTAAGGGACATAGTTCATTTGGGCCAAGCTGGCCCAAACAAACTATGTAAAGTGTATGAAAAGGTGGCGTTCAGCTTTAAAGATTGCCAGAAAAAAAATTTGCAGGGGAAAATCTTTAGAACCTTGGGAACTTTAGTAGTGATAGGGTTAGAAAGTGTATGTAACCCCTAACAATGTACTGATAGGGTTAGAAAGTGTATGTAACCCTTAACAATGTACTGATAGGGTTAGAAAGTGTATGTAACCCTTAACAATGTACTGATAGGGTTAGAAAGTGTATGTAACCCCTTACAATGCACTGAAAGTGTATGTAACCCCTAACAATGAACCTTTCTTATTTCTTCATTTATTTTATGACAGGTACCTATATAGCACCTCCAATGTACGCAGCACTTCGCATGTTTGATACCTTTTGGTCTAATTAGCCCTCCTAGTTGTTATCTTGGGACTGCAGAATGATTAGCCTCTATGATATGGTAAACATGATAGGAGTGGTAGTGAGTAGTTTAGCTAAAGAAAACCAGGGCCAATACCACTCAGTCCTCAAAAATGCTATGTATTTTCAGCCCAAAACAACAGTAATGCTAGGTACACACGGGGAGTTTTTTTTTTTTTCAGCCCACTGGGTTGAACAATAAAGTGAGAGGTCACCGTACTTACTATATGATATTAGTGTGGCGATCTCCCCCGCTGAACTATTGTGCTCTGACACACTGATCAGCACTCACATCGATTGGCTGCAAGCACTGATCAGATGCTGGTTTTCAATAAAATGACCAGCTTCTGTCAGACAGGCTGCTGTACACATGGGCCAAATGTCAGCCGGTTTCTGTTGTACCAACCTTTAGAAGCTGAGTGCTTTTCTGGAAGATCACTAGATATTTTTAAGTACTGGCAATGTTTTTAAAGGGATTACAAATGGAAAAATGTGCATGTATTGCAGAAATTTACTTTGCCATATACCCTCTAATTCTAACCCGCAAATTGCAACACAGAAACTGAAAGTAATAAAATAACCACCCATGACTTAGCAATAAAGCATCAGTTAATTTGTTTGCTTATGTCTATAAGACATGTAACTTGTGTGTTAAGCCCTAAATGGCAGTACAAAATATAGCAGGAATGCTGTTGTGTTCATGTTTTCATATTGATGTTAGTGCAAAAGCCTAATTTATGACCTTAGGGACTGCAATTGTCTTTCCTAGGTTTAATTTTATGGCCTTAGGACCTTGTTCAATACAGATCAGTCACATTTGCCCCATTAAAGGAAAAATATGAAGGCGACTACTTTGTGATTGCAATGATTTCTCAGGCATTCTGGCAGTCAAAACAGTTCTCAGGAGACCTTACTCAGCTCATCTAAGTTAAAGCTATCATATAAACTACTGTCAACTAATCCCATAATCCTTAAGTTATTTGAGGAAGCCAAAAACAGCTGGAATGCTTTAAAATCCTTATGCCAGTGATTCATTTATTAAGCTGACCTGAGAACATCAACCTGTGAAGTATTTTTGTAGACCATTGTCTTTGCATGGATATTTCCAGAAAGATACTTTGGGGTTTATTTACTAAAACATGTAGAATGCAAAATCTGGTGCAGCTCTGCATAGAAACCAATCAGCTTCCAGGGTTTTTTTTTTTTAAAGCTTAACTGAGCAAGCTGAAGATTTTGCGATCTCCAGTTTCAGTAAATCAACCCCAGTGTATCAGAACGGTATCATTTAAAAAACTGTGTGTTGCTTTCTTTTTAGAGACCTCCAACCAGTGGACTTGTTGCCTGAAATTATCTCTCCAAATAAATCCTTGCCTGGGTTAAAGATGGTTCAGTTTCAAGGAGTTTGTGTGTTTCATCTCACAGGAACACCCCATGCATTGAGTTCACCATCATCCTGCCTATGTTGCTTTTCTGGAGCAGATCTGTTTCTCAACTGAAGTGGAGCTATCTTTAAACCCAAAAACAAAAATGTAATATATTGCAGTTTACCAATCCCTATGGGGTGGCTGCATTTGTTTTCTTTTTTTCCTTTATTTAACCTGGTGATCTGTCCAGTAACACACTTCCTGTCTTGGGGTGTCTATGCTCTGAATGGAGGAATGGAGGAGTAACAGAGACACCTTTGGACAGCAGGCTTGTCTGGGAAGAGGGTTGCGTTAGATGCACTAACAGATTTAGATAGATTTGACTATCAAATTCTCCTAATGCTCTGTAAGCAGTTGCAGCTGCTGTCTGTAGCTGCTGCCTGTAACTGCTGCCCTGCGGTGCTGAACTGGTTAACAGCTATATCATTAAAAGGAGGGAACAGCTGAGGAAGAGTTCAATAGACTGAGTCAGGCAGCAATGTACTGTGAGAACTGTAGTCCTGAGGAGAGAATCTGCTGTCATTAAAAGCTTTCAAACTGCATTTCCCAGAGAAAGATTACCAGTGGGAGGGGAAAGAGTTGCATTTTCTCAGGCTGTACAGGATACAGCTTCCTTTTGCCATGAGGGAGACCGGAGAGGGTACATCACTGTCCAGTGTGCACCAACACTGCTGCATATCAGCGGCCCGAGCAGGATCTGGAGTGCTGAGTTCAGGGGTACTGCAAGCCAGAGTCACCTGGGTACAGAGCAGGGAGTAGACCAATTGCTGTGTGTGACCAGATGGTGAGTGGCAATATCTCTGGGACTAGTGAGCTTCTGCTGTGGGGATTTACCATCTACTGGATTGAGCCCTTTAGGAACTGTCTATACAGCCATCTAGTAGCCGTATTGCTGCCTGCAGGCTAAACTTGGACTACTGTCACTTGTACAATTGGGCCCCAACACTAGCTGGCTGAAGAGATTGGACTAAAGACCATCCCCTTAGAGCTGCTACACAGAGACCTTCACCTATTGTTTATGCTAAGAGGTACCTCCCAGGTACCATATCCAAGCCATGCACTCTAGACTAGTTATAGTATTATTATCTGCATTGCAGTTAATAATACTTATATGTTCTGTTTATTGCTGACTTTGCTGATTCACGTGTGAAAAAAACCTGTGAATAAAAAAATTTCTACAAAAAATACAATGTATTATTAAGATTTGATAAACATCAATAAAAAGTTCCTGTTGTAAAAGTCCATATGGTAATGAAAGTGCCCAGTGCTCAAAAAACTTTTAGGCCCCATTCACACCTGAGCATTTTGTAGCTTGAAGCCTGAAGCTACAAAATGCTGGAGGGGAAAAAAAATCAATTATTCTTTGTGGAGTTCACATCTCCACTCTAAAATGCCTGAAGCCAGAAGCTCCAAAACACCTGAAGCTCAAACAAGTTCTGGAATGGTCACTTCCTCCTTGGCTCAGTAAACACTGGGGTGTCTGGGCGCCTCATCCCCTCCGGGGGCTCTGCACCTCAAATAGGAAAGTTTACAGTAATCACCTCTGCGACTCACTGCAGGATATCAGTTACATTTTTCCACTTCCTGGTTGAGTGAGGCACTGATGATGTAACCCTGGCCTCACCACTGCATTCTGGGAAATCCCTGTCACTTGTTCCAGGAAGCACACCCAAAGAACCAGGAAGTCAGAGAAGATAGATTCATCTGCTTTTAGTTAAAATTGCCACTGTGCTTTCCACAGGGAGAGAGAAGTCTGTTTCTGAGGTTCTCATCTGGGCCTCACCTGTTGCCATAAAGCGCAGATCGGTGAAGGGCTGCAGTGATTGTTGTCCTTCTGGAATGTTGTCCCATCTTCACAAAGGAGCTCAGTCAGAGTGATCAACTGGTTCTTGGTCACCTCTCTTATTAAGGCCCTTCTCTCCTGATTGTTCTTGGAGGAGTCCTGGTTGTGCCAAACTTTTTTCATTTGAAGATTATGGAGGCCACTGTGCTCTTTGGAATCTTCATTGCAGCAGGGATTTTTTTGTAGCCTTACTCAGATGTGTGCCTTGCATTATTCCTGTCTCTGAGCTCTGCAGGCAGTTCCTTTGACCTCATGGCTATTTTCCTGATACAGTATGCATTGTCAGCCGTGATGCCTTTTATAGAGAGGTGTGCGCTTTTCAAAATCATGTCCAATCAATTTAATTTACCACAGGTGGACTCCAATGAAGGTATAGAAACATCCCAGCAACAATCAAGAGAAATGGGAGGCACCTGAGCTAAATTTTAATTGTTGTTGCAAAGAGTCTGAATACTTATGCCAATGTGATATTTCAGTTTTTCCTTTTTAATAAATTAACAGATATTATGGGGTACTGAAGGTAGATTAATGAGAAAAACAATACATTTAGACAACTGTAGTATCAGGCTGCAACATAACAAAATTGAAAAAAGTGAACAGGGTCTGAATACTTTATGAATTGCGCATTGCAGACACATAGTAAACACAGTGAGGAAATGATTTGGTTACCTGCACACAATTTACAATATGATAGGCTACAGAGGCACACTACTAATCAGTATCAATATGTTTATTATCTGACCAAAACATGAATAAATGTCCTAAGCACATGCACGTATAGATAACCAATACCACAGATAACCCTACAAATAAATATAGTAACTAATTTAAAAAAGGGAAATTTCTTCTCTCTGTAGTCCACTATGGATCGGGAATCAGAGTTTATCTAACTCAGAGGCTTCAAGTCCAGCCGTAACTATACTGTGTGAAGCACAAAGTGCCAGCAACAAAATTGTCACTATAAAACACAGATATAGTTAAAAAATGCAAATAAATACAATAAGCCCCCAGAACATTGAAAAGTAAAATCCTAAATTAAGTATTTCAGCAAATACTGCCAATAGCATACCTCCCAACTTTTTGAGATGGGAACAAGGGACACCTATTAGCAAAAGTATGTAGGCATAGGGCACCCCCTCGCCACACCCCCTTAAAGGAGAATTGTACAAAAAATGATTAGTTAGAGCCATAAGTGTTTTTTTATCACTACTATTCCTTTATACTGGCTTTTGAAAATTACAAATGCAACAGTTTAAAAATTGGAAGAAAAACACTTTTTGAAAGATAAAAAGTGCATTTTATATACAACTATATAAATCAGACCAAATTGAGGCACAAATGAGGAGGAAAGAAGGACAGAGCAGTGTTGCCAACCTCATATATATTTACAGGCAGCCAGTAAAAACAGGGCACTTTTCTCCCTGCCCATAAATGCCTGTAGCAGGGGAAAATTGCCAGTGAAAAACTGCTATGATCGGCTCCGTTTGAAACTGAAAATGCGCAGATTCCGATCCAAAATTTTACTGTATTTGGCTCGGGCTGGGCCCGGGCCAGGGGGCGGGTCAGGCTCTGCGGTACGCCTACTAGTGACAAATGTCATGGTGCATTTCCCACCACCAACTTCTAAACATCGAGCTGAGCGGGCAGAATGGAGCCTCGTGGTGGAGTGTGACTCTGGGGCTGTGCTGACAGATGGACCGGACAGCATCCATCTGCGATCTCAGAGGGAGTCACGGACACCAGGCACAGGTCGGTCAGACAAAGTCTTTGCTGTTAAGCTGCATGTTAACACTGATAATGCAGCAGATTGAAATATACTGTACATTAACCCGGATCCAGCTATACAAGATAAATCTCATTTTACTAAAAAGAATGTTCGCTCTGTCAAAGACAAATGTCCGAGGCATTTTGCTGTATTAGAAAGTAGCTATATATTAGCTGCAATGTAAAACCATTTTTTCAGCAAACATTAGGCTTTTAAAATAAAGCCCTTCTTTGGGCAATCTTAAATCACCCTCCCAATTGCTCATTTCCACTCCTGTACCAATAAGAAAAAACATTTTTTTTTACCTAAATCCTTTGCCAGTAGCCATACATCCCTCACTGGCGCCTCCAGGAGTGAAGAGCATTGACTGTGTGCAGGTCAACTGGAACCACTTGCAGTACTTTTTTTTTCAGTGAATAGGTGCAGGTACTTGTTCCCTGGGTCACCCTTGTAATCCAGTACTGTATTCTGTCTGTGCCCAGACCAACTAGACCACTTGTAGTATGTTTTTTTCTTCACGAGAATAGGTGTAGGTACACCCCCCCCCCCCCACCAGGCCACATTAACCAGCAGGTGATTGGTTGCTAGGAAGCTGGGTGGTCCTAGCAACCAATCACCATCTTGTTCATAAGTTAATTCTGGCAGCTCCCACCCTCCATCCAGTACTGTGCACTGTTGCTAACTGTCAGTATTTTTACTTGCAGCCAGTAAATAACAAGCACTTTTCTCCTACTAGTAAATGCCAGTGACAGGACAAAAGTTGCCAGTAAAAAATATGGCTGTGGTGCTTGGCTTGGAACTGTGCATGCACATTTCTGGTCCGTAGTTGGCTGAGACTATCTGAGTGCCTGCTACAGTGTGTTAGGGCAGGGAGTGGGTCTGGCTAAGGAGGTGCCTGAGTGTGTCGTGTGATGTCATGGTGCAAGGGAGCCGAGCAGAGGGGCCAGAGCCTTTTGTGCAGATGTGTGGAAAAGGAGCAAGGCAAGCTGGGACTGTCAGTGCTGTTTGGACTGAAGTGGACAGAAGGGACCACCTGGCATGGAGAGAGACTGTAACTGTGACTCAGGAGGGGACATGCATTGTCAGTGTGATGTCATCATCATCTGTGCTGCTGCAAACTGTTGTCAGTGTCACTGTGAGAGTCAATTTCATGTGTGTGCACCGACCATTCTAGTTTCTGTCTTATCTCTGAGCTACTTATTTACTATATGCAAAAAATAGGAATATGTTGTTTGCCTTAATATCTACCTTAAATCACATTGCTAATTGGATATTGTACTTGTTTGTGGCCTAAATACTGACATTTGTACTTAAAACTGTAATTATTAATATTTTAGAAATGCAAGTAAAAACTTGGCTGTGCCAGTACATTTTGGGTGTTGTGCCAGTAAATTTCAATCTGTTAGGTTGGCAACACTAGGACAGAGGGACTTTGCTCTGAATCAGGGACAGTGCCTGGAAAACAGGGACAGTTGGCCAGGTGCAATATTACAAAGTAATCAAGGACCAGGGACAGAAATGGGTGCTGCATATTTGTCCATTACAATATAATGGTATTCTTACACCCTGTTCCAAATTATTATGCAAATTCTGTTTCAGTGTCACAATGATTAAATATGTTTTATAGTTTAACTCATGGATGGCATTGTGTCTCAGGGCTCTTTTGATCACTGAAAACAATCTCGGACACCTGTGATAATTAGATTGCAAGGTGAGCCCAATTAAAGGAAAAACTACTAAAGGAGGGTGTTCCACATTATTAAGCAGAGCATCATTTTCAAGCAATATGGGGAAGAAAAAGGATCTCTCTGCTGCCAAAAAGAGTGAAATAGTTCAATGCCTTGGACGAGGTATGAAAACATTAGATACTTCACGAAAACTTAAGCGTGATCATCGCACTAATAAGTGATTTGTGGCTGGTTCAGAGCACAGACGGGTTTCGTGCAGATAAAGGCACATTGAGGAAGATTTCTGCCAGATCCATGCATCGGATCAAGAGAGCAGCTGCTAAAACACCATTGCATAGCAGCAAAAAGATATTTGAAGCTGCTGGTGCCTCTGGAGTCCCACGGACATCAAGGTGTAGAGTCTTCCAGAGTCTTGCAACTGTGCATAAACCTTCCATTCGGCCACCACTAACCAATGCTCACAAGCAGAAACAGCTGCATTGGGCAGAAAAATACATGAAGACTAATTTTCAAACAGTCCTGTTCACTGATGAGTGCCGTGCAACCCTGGATGGTCCAGATGGATGGAGTAGTGGATGGTTGGTGGACGGCCACCCTGTTCCAACAAGGCTGCGACGTCAGCAAGGCGGTGGTGGAGTCATATTTTGGGCCAGAATCATGGGAAGAGAGCTGGTCGGCCCCTTTAGTGTCCATGAAGGTATAAAGATGACCTCTGCAAAGTATGTGGAGTTCCTGACTGACCACTTCCTTCCCTGGTAGAGAAGGAATAACTATGCTTTCCATAATAAAATCATCTTCATGCATGACAATACACCATCTCATGCTGCAAAGAATACCTCTGCATCAATGGCTGCAATGGGGATAAAAGGAGAGAAAGTCATGGTGTGGCCTCCATCCTCCCCTGACCTCAATTCTATTGAAAACCTTTGGAGCATCCTCAAGCAAAAGATCTGCTTTTTTTCCCACAAATAGAGCTTTCTTTTGGTGGTATTTGATCACCTCTGCGTTTTTTATTTTTTGCGCTATAAACAAAAAAAGAGCAACAATTTTGAAAAAAAAACAATATTTTTTTACGTTTTGCTATAATAAATATCCAAAAAAAAAACTGTAAAAAAACACATTTCTTCCTCAGTTTAGGCCAATATGTATTCTTCTACATATTTTTGGTAAAAAAATCCCAATTAGCATATATTGATTGGTTTGCGCAAAAGTTATCGTGACTACAAAATAGGGGATAGATTTATGGCGTTTTTATTATTATTTTTTACTAGTAATGGCGGTGATCTGATTCTTAGCGGGACTGCGGTGGACAGATCAGACACTTTTAACACTTTTTTGGGACCAGTGACATTTATACAGCGATCAGTGCTATAAAATGCACTGATTAATGTATAAATTACACTGGCATTGAAGGGGTTAACATCAGGGGCGATCAAAGGGTTAAATGTTCTTGTGCTTTCTAACTGTGGGGGGAGTGGACTGATAGGGAGTAGAGAGAGATCGCTGTTCCTAATCACTAGGAACAGACAATCTCATGCTACTCCCCTGACAGAATAGGAATCTGTTTGTTTACACTGGCAGATTCCCTTCCTACCTCTCCGTGGAGCCGCTGATTGGCTCCCCCACGTGCCAACAGATCGCTGTGTACGCGCCTGACGTACAATGACGGCGATTTGCACAGGAGAGCCAACCTGCAGCAGTAAAACTGCGGCGGCTGGTCGGTAACCAGTTAATATTTTTAAGCATGATGCCCCATGCTGGGGATTTGCTAATAAACATCCTCTCTTTCACACTTTGTGTGGCTGGTGGCTCTCAATCCCAGCTGTCACTAACAGTTCTGGTCTGCATTTACAGGGGTTGGACAAAATTATGGAAACAAGTATGTTAAAAGAACAAAATTGTTAACCAATATGGTGTTGGACCACCTTTGGCATCCAAAACGGCCTGAATTCTCCTGGGAATTGACAAATATAAGGCTTGGATGGTGGATAATGGAATCTGATACCACTCTTCATGCGCAAATCCAAGTAACAATCCTGCACAATGTCCTTTTGTCTCTTTCGTTCAGTTGACCAGTTCAACCGTGTTTATGCTTATCAGACAACGTTTTCCGCAAACTGTATATGCCGTCATAACCTTTGATACTTTACCCCACAGCACCGCAAATAAATTGGCAACTTCAGTCACAGAGGCACCAGCTAAGCGGGCACTAACAATTTGTCCTTTTTAAAACTCAGTAAGCTCTAGTACTAGCAGCGCTGGCAGTGAACGATGAAAGGGTGGTTTCCCACCTGTTACCTAGGTGTCTCATTACATAAGAAGGTTACATCACTTCCGCTTTCAAAGCAAAACATGTTGACCTTTCACACCTACAAATCATGTAGTGTTTCCATATTTTTGCCCAACCCCTGTATGTGAACCATTCAGGTTCAACCAATCATGTTATTATTATGTAAGCTATGACATATTGGTCACATGCAGGCTGAAAGCTCTTCTGATAAATAAAATTCTTTATCCTGCAGGTGCCACTGTAGCCTAAAGCCTGGTACATACGATCAGATTGTTGGCCAACAGAGCGTCAGACTTTTGTCAAAAGGGCGTGTGCCTGGATCTTGTCTTGCATACTAACGACAATTGTCAGCCAACAAACACGAACGCAGTGACGTACTACGTGGAATTTCAGCTCTTACCTTCTGCTAATGTCGTGTTTCGTGAGCATTGATTCCGAGCATACGTGTTTGTACTTTGGACTTTTGTGTGACGGACTTGTATACAGACGATACGAAAAACTGACAACAGACCATTACCATTTGCTAGCCTGCCATCCAACATTTGTTGGCTGAAAGTTGGACAACAATTGTCTGAAGGAGCGTACTAATGGTCAGATTTTAGGCCAGCAGTCTGTCATCACACAATCCCCTGTCAACAATTGAATCACGTGTACGAGGCTTTAGGGTGTGGCCGTATTTATTTACTTAATACAGTCATTTTCCAATACAATTACAGTATTAACAACAATAATTAAAAAGAATAGGATAAGCATTTTTAAAAAATATTTTCCAGGTTTGACAGCCTATAATAATAAAAAAATAAAACATTTTAAAAAAATGAGGGTGGTTTTGTCAAAATAGTGTAGTAAAAGCCTTATGTGTACCCAAAAAAATATTGTTTAAATATTTAAGAATAGCAAATTATGAACACCTGACAGGACTTCATAGCAGGCAAAAGCAACATCCAGAGCATTTATTGTGCTCCAAAGTTTCAGTAAAGCACAGAACACCTTTCCCAAAATATGCAAATTAGCCATAGAGTTTTTTGTCAAGTTAACTGACCCATGCATATTGATGGTGGGCAACTAGCCATCAGTGACTTCTGGTCATGAAAGGGTTAACCTGTTGGCAGAACAATACTTTCTTGGATATTTAGTTCCCAAATAACAAAAAATAGAAAATATTTAGAAATATAGAATATAATAATAGAAAAATTTAGCACAGTGCTTAAACAAATATTCCTTGTATGTTACAAAGGAAATATCTTGTTCTAGAGATAGCCAGTAATTTGAACACAGACATAAAGTAGATAAAATGTTCTACCAAGTTCACTGATTGATCCTTGAGATTTGGGCCATAAATCTTGAGATTTACACCAAAATCTCAAGCCCGAGGACAGGATTTTAACATTTTTCAGACATGAAAATGGCTTTATATAACCTCTTCACTTTGTGCTCTCAGGTTGCTAGTTATATAACCTGTGCAGAACTATTCTTCAGACTTACCGGAATACCAAATAATATTTTGTAAGAAATAAAATAAATAAAAATATACATTATATAATTGTTAACAATTTACAGTCGAACAGAGATGGCAACGCATATCTCGAAATTCGGTACCTGCTGAACCGGACGAATCTCGATCTGTCTACGCCCAGCTTAAAGTGGAGTTCCGTCCCCCCAGCAAAAAATTTAAAGTCAGCAGTTACACATACTGTAGCTGCTGACTTTTAATATCAGGACACTTAGCTGACCTGGAATCCAGCGATGTCTGCACCCCAGCCGATGTTTGCATCGGCTCTCGGGTGCTGCCACAGTTATCCGCTGTAAGTCAGGGTTTGCCAACCTGCGGCCCGCAGGCTGCACCCGGCCTGCCACCGCTAATTGTCCGGTCCATCAGTGCCTGTGATTAATTCAGGGGTACCCGGCCCGCGGACATGTTCGTCGCTGTCTTCTTCATGGGGGGAGGGGCAGAGGACAAAGGACACTAAGGGGGCAGAGGACCCAGGACACTATGGGGGCAGAGGACAAAGGACACTATGGGGGCAGAGGACAGAGGACATTGTGGGGGCAGAGGACACTATGGGGACAGAGGACACTATGGGGGCAGAGGACATTATGGGAATAGAGGACACTATGGGGGCAGAGGACATTATGGAGACAGAGGACACTATGGGGACAGAGGACAGAGGACATTATGGGGCAGAGGACAGAGGATACTATGGGGGCAGAGGACACTACAGTTGGTGGGTGCAAGGACAGAGGACACAGCTTTGGGGGCACAGGAAACTTGCTATGGGGGAAGGGGGATCACTCGGGGACAGGGACCCCATCTCCAGACTATGCTGGCTGGCAGGGCTGGCGTCAGCCACCCTTGGGTGCCAGGATGGGAGAGGGGGCAGTAAAATCGGAATCCCCAGCCACACGCTCCCTCAGGGTGAACTGGCTTTGTATTAGTGAAGCACCTTAAAGTGAGGTAAACCTGTACTGTTATTATTACTATGTTAGGATATATATAATATAATATATATAATATTATTAAGAGGAAACAGATTTGTAGTTATATGCAGATGCTAAACAAACTTCAGCTGGTTGCTTTTTAAATTCCAAAGAGCAGCTAAAAAAGTATAGAGCTAGTATTTGGCTTTATTTGATGTATTGCTCATAATTTGCTGTAATTTACTGATCCTGGGAGCCTGCAGGGAACAATAAATGTTGGAGTGTGTCTGAGGAGCCTGCTGGGATTCACTGCAAAACACAACATGATCGCAAAATGGGAAAGAGCTGTATTTGGTGTGCAGTGAGGTACATTTTAGTTTTAGAACAGAAAGACTTTCTTAGTTTTATTTCACAGAATACAGTACTGAGGAATAGAACAAAATACAGTAATTCATTACAAAAAATAAGGCCTTGACAAAATAAGGGGTTGAGCAGATAAGGTTCAATATTGAAAAATATAGTTATGCACTTCAGGTGCCAAGAATACATATTAGGAGGGCTTCCCTGTGAGAATCAGTGATGGTACACTGACCTAGCGCATTACGATAATAACATTTATTATAATAACATTTATTATAAGATAAAAGCAACAAATATTATACTCACAAATGCGTGGCAAATAAAGGCATGTCATAACAAGTAAAAGCAATCACCTCCAGGTTTGCTATAATCAACCAGTGATGTGGGAAGACCAAATGGAGTCCGTATTGGCTGACGCATTTCAAAATGCCAAAAGTTTGGCTCTAATAAAGAGGGTTCTCCTTTGAAAAGCGTCGGCCAATACAGACACCATTTGGTCTTCCCACATAACTGGTTGATTATAGCAAACCTGGGGGTGGTTCCTTTTACTTGTTATGACAAGCTTTTGTTTTCCATATGTTTGTGAGTATAATATTTGTTGCTTCAATCTTATAATACATTTTATTTTGTTAATGTGCTAGGTCCGTGTGCCCTTCTCTTGTAATTGTTTTGCAGTCTATAAGGATACCCATTGTTCTGAGGGGGCAGCAAGGCTTCTGGCTTTTGTGACGAATTGACATATTTGATCTAGTGTATATATGCCTTTGAGTATACCACTTGAGCGCAGGAGAGCAGTTTTCAGAATCAGTGATGGAAAGGGGTCTGGGGGTGCTTTTAGATTACAGACATTGCAGTAGTATGCAATGCCAAGCCGTAGCTAACAAAGCTAGCAAAATACTCTGATGCATTAAAAAGGGTATACATTCAAGAGATAAATCAATAATTCTACCCCTTTCAAAAATTCTTGTTCGGCCTCATCTTGAATATACAGTTTAGTTTTGGTCACCAATACTCAGGAAAGACGAATTAGAAAAAGTTCAGCAAAGGGCAACAAAATTAATAAGTACAGAGGACCACAGCTTTGGGGATCAATTAACTAAATTACAGTTATTCACTCTGGAGAAGAGGAGCATAAAAGGGGATATGATTACAAAGTACACATACGATATAGCAAAGGTGACTCCAGTAAGTGTGATAAACTGTTTAATCTAAGGTCCCTGAAAAAGACACACAGGCATGATTACAAGAAAGGAGGTTTAATCTCAGATTGCAGAAAGGGTTCTTTCCTGTTAGAGCACTAAAGGAATTCCCTTCCCCAGGAAGTGGTACTAGCTGAGAGTGTCAACAACTTTAAAAAACTTTTAGATGTCTTCCTCTGGAAGCAGAATATATGTTAGAGAATAAAAATGACACACACATAGGTTGGACTGGATGACCTGTTTTTTTTCAACCTTATAAACTATGTAAGTAATTTATTGGCAGCGAAAGCCCAGTTTCTGCTTTTTTTACCAAGTCTCAAGTAATAACAGGTTTTTGTCATATGCAACCAATCAGATTCACCTTTATATTTTCCCATAATGCATATAGCACATGTAATGGAATTTTTGATTTTGCTATGGGTATGCTTGATGGATCTCTAGTTTTATGGTGGATATTTTAGTTGAAACTGCTACACCTAATTCACATTAGGATCACAGCAGTAATTAATTATTTAGAACCATTATTGCATTTGCTAATCAAGAAGAGATGCCTGCAGTATTTTTATGACATTATTTGCACATTTCTTCTAGAATATTTAGTTTTTTTAGTAGAAACTCCTGGAAGTCTATAAAGCCAACTATTTCAAATCAAATAAACCCCTGGGACCAAAGTGGATACCAATGACTGATAATAATTGTTAATTATACAAACTGTACTTAATTTGCACTATTATTTTCAGTTTCTACTCCTTGAAGTGCTGCACTTAATTACATTTTTTTGAGTATAGTTGGGTGTGAATCACTTTTTAGGGCTGGCTAGCTGTGTTAGGTTAGAATTATTGAGTTGTGCACATAGGAAAGGTATTGGTTCACAATCAAATACAGTAATCTTGATCACCAATGACCATTCCAGCCTGAATGCCATCATCTTGATGTATGGACAAACGTGTAGAAATGAATGCGTGGTACCAAGATGAATTACCCTATGACTAAAATTACCCTATGGCCTACAGTATATACAAATAAGATATTTTAAAGAGGACCTGAATTCTGGAAGTTGTGCACCAACTTACCATGCCTTGCTCTGCACAGTGCCTGTGTTTGTATGTATAGACAGCCATCATGGTAGAGGCAGGACATTGCTTCCTCATATCAGAGCTGTCCCCTTAATGAACGGTGATCTAATGATTGGTGAAGGAGTAATGGATCAGCAGCAGGAGGTGTGCAGAGAGCACAGATCCTCAGAATAGATTAAGCAGGATCATTACATTGCAGCTCTCTCTAGCAAGGATAGTTCCAAACCTTGTAAGACTGCCAGAGGCAGCATTGCCTTACATCTCACACTGCAGATATATACACTGTTATATTTTTGGAGAAACGCAAGTTAAATTTTCAGGATACTGCATAGGCACAATTAACATTTCTATATGTTCACTATATCTGAACAGTGTTTAACTTTTTTTTAATATAGGTCAATTTTACATTTATTTCAATGTTTGTTTCAATGTATAAAAATGTAATAACCGCATACTCAATGACATTTAACATTTAAAGAAGTCTGTAAGCACAGTAAACACCCTGTTATAAGCCATTTTTTAATTTACCTTGACAAGTTTTGAGGGTAAGAAAAACATGATTGAAAAATTAACTGATTATGTCTGCCAACAGACTGTAACAGTGTCACTGTGCAGTAATGTAGAAATCTCATTAAATAATAACAACTCATTCTGTGCTAATTATGTTTTGAAATCTATTGCTCTGACTCAGTATTCCCCTACCCTGTCTCCAAGCTTTTTAAAGTTGTCTTACCACAATCACAATTGAAATAATTAGTATTATTATTTTAAAAAGATACTAACACAACTATGCAAATACCATAAAATATAGAAAAGACCATCTAAAAAGTGTATGTTACAGCAGAGTCATTTAGTTGTGTGTTCCCCAATGGTAAGGGACTTCAAAGGACCTTGCTTGACTGTTCTGGAAATTATATATTCTGGAATTAACATCCTTATCTTTCTTGCAGCAATTGATACATTTCTAAACTGAAACAGGTATGTCCATACTAAAGCCTAGTACACACTACTAGTTTTTTTTTTTTTTTTCGTTCAACCCAGCTGGCCAAACGTGAAAAAAAAACCTGACAGCTCAGGTCGGAGCCGCGGTACTAACAATCCAATGTTAGTACAGCAATCTCCCCTGCTGTCTATTGTGTTCTGACAGAGGGAAAGAAGGAGGAAGTGAAGAGAGAAAGATAAAGTCTTAGACATATTTCCTGTCCAGGGGAGCTGCTACTGTTGTATTTTCACCCAGACCAGAAGTAGAGTCTATTATGCAAGTATTCCTATGCTGTAATAGTTTAACTGCATAAGCCCATAGCTTCTTGAGTGGGTATCTGAATCCCTGTGACAGACAGAGTACAGTATTTTTATTATCTCACATGCACAGTGCCAGATATATTAACCACTTCAATGCCAGGCACTTTCCCCCCCTTCCTGCCCAGGACATTTTTTAGCTTTCAGCGCTGTTGCACTTTGAATGACAATTACGCGGTCATGCAACACTGTACCCAAACTAAATGTTTATCGTTTTCTTCCCACAAACAGAGCTTTCTTTTGGTGGTAATTTTTTTTAATTTTTAATTTTTTGCGCTATAAACGAAAAAAGAGCGACAATTAAAAAAAAAGAACTGATGGGCACTGGTAGGTGGCACTGATAGGCAGCATTGACAGCTCTGATAGGCGGCACTGATGGGCACTGATAGGCGGTACTAATTGGCACTTTGATGGGGCACTGACAGGCATCACTGATGGGATACTGATTGGCAGATTTTTGGGCACTGTTGTGGGCACTGATCTGTAATTTCACGGGCACTGACAGGCTTTTAGAGGGGGACAGGCTGGCAGGCGATGTGCATTGATTGGCAGCTGATGGGCACCTTTTAATGGGGGCTGTGCTGATAATCAATGTGCTGATTATTAGCACAGACCCCCCTCTGACAGGGAGAGCCGCCGATTGGCTCTCCCTATCAGCGTGAACCGAGGAAAGTCGTTTACCTGCACTTCCTGGTTCACGCGATGATTAGCTGTGATTGGTCACAGCTGATCACGTGGTATGAAGTCTCTGTCAGAGGCTTCATACCACGATCAAACTGACACACAGCACCTCTGATCGTCACGCTGCACGCCCCCCGACGGCTCTCTTATCCTAATCACGTCATATGACGTCCGATCAGGATAACTAAACCACTTTGCCACCGTCATTTTGCTATCTGGTGGGCGGCAAGTGGTTAATAGGTGAACCTGTTTAATAGAGTTTATATGTAGCTTCTGTTTTTTTTTTTAAGTTAACCCTGTCCCTTTTGGTCTGGGTTAACTTTTTTATTGAACCCTAAGCTAGTTTTAGCTTAGGGTTCAATAACCAGCAAAGGCTAGAGCCAGGTTAGGCACCTGATTTGAAATTAGTGTGTAGAGGCTGACTGAGATCCAGTTTTACACCACAGTTTCTGCATTTAAGAAAGCTGTGTTCCAGGCTGGTTGGACAACAGTTGCAGGATTTTCCCATCAACGCTGATCGCTGATCTGCGACACAAAGATAGGTACCACATCGCAATCATCCTCAGAGGCCTTGTCCTGGGTGGAGGCACTACCAACATTTATTGTCAAGCCCACTCTTACACTTAGAGAAGGTTGTGGTTCTCTTATTAACCTAGAAAGATTTTGCACAATATCCTGTTTGTGGAAAGCCATAACCCCCTAAAAGAGGGCTACACTTGCAAGGCTGGTCTGTGTAAAAGGAAAGAATCTGAGCTGGAAGGCAGAAGAAGTAGGCCAAGGCCAAACTAGCAGAGGGAAATAGAAGCCATGGTCTTCTAGCCTGAAAGATTTACTTTTCCCCATAACAGCTGATAGGAGGAGTCAGATCTCTCCCACAATCATAAGACCATCCTTTGAGATGGATAAAAATGGCCAAATGTAGAGGATGTTCTCTTGTCTACATCAAGAGCAGTGTGTGCATCAAGCTTTTCATCAACATTGTTGAAGCATTTAAAGTTAGGGGATAGGGAAAGAAGTTTAACACAGATATTAAGTTGGCTGTACACTGTTAAAAAAATTCTGATTCAGAGACAGTTGGGTGCAGTCCATGATATGTTTTTATTTACACTAACATTGTAATTTTTAGATCCCTTGTCCTGAAAATTATAACCACTTGCATACTGGGCCTATTCTGGCACTCCTCTCCTGTAAAAATCATCATTTTTTTGCTAGAAAATTACTCAGGACCCCCAAACATTATATATTTTTTTTTTAGCAGACACCCTAGGGAATAAAATGGCGGTTGTTGCAACTTTTTATCTCGCACAGTATTTGCGCAACAATTTTTCAAACGCATTTATTTTGGAAAAAAAACTTCGTGATTTAAAAAATAACAAAACAGTAAAGTTAGCCCAATTTTTTTGTATAATGTGAAAGATGATGTTATGCCGAGTAAATGGATATCCAACATGTCACGCTTTAAAATTGCGCACAACCATGGAATTACGCCAAACTTTGGTACTTAAAAATCGCCATAGGCAACGTTTTAACATTTTTTACAGGTTATGTGTTTAGAATTACAGAGGAGGTCTAGTGCTAGAATTGTTGCTCGTGCTTTAACGCATGCGGCGATACCTCACATGTGTGGTTTGAACAGCGTTTACATATGTGGGTGGGACTTACATGTGCGTTCGTTTCTGAGCGCGAGCTACCGGGGACAGGGGCATTTTTTAAATAATTTTTTTTTATTTTATTTTTTATTTTACTTTTTTTTTTATTTTTACACTTTCTTTTACATTTTTTTTGATCACTTGTATTCCTATTACAAGGAATGTAAACATCCCTTGTAATAGGAAACGTTCGTGACAGGTCCTCTTTATGGAGAGATGCAGGGTCAATAAGACCCCGCATCTCTCCTTCAGGCTGGAAAGCATGAGATCGGAAAAGAAAATCCATCCCAGGCCTCCGACGGTCATAGAGATGACTGGTGACCATCTGGCCACCAGAAATCTCTATGGTCGTCATCCGGCAGCGGCCGATTCTTTCTCCGGGTCCCCGATGGCAGGGGAGAGCCCGGAGAAGCACCGGATGGCGGCGGGAAGGGGTTGTCCCCTCCCGTCGCCTGTAAGAACGATCAAGTAGTGGAACTGCTGCTATGATCATTCTTGCAGTGCACAGAATCGCCGGTAGAAAACAAGGATATCTGAATGATGCCTGTAGCTGCAGGCATCATTCAGATATTCCCACTGAAAGTCATATGACAGCTGGAAGTGGTTAATGTTAGTGCAAGTAAAAAAATAACACGGACAGTACTCAATTTTTTTTGCGCTAATACAGCTACAATCGTCTCAAGTCTGATTCTGAAGAATTTGATTTCAATATTTATGGGAGTGGAGACATTCACTATGGGGCAAAGAGCATTAAGATCCATTTGTTAAGACATGCTGGTAGGTTAATTGGATCCTGTCTAAATTGTCCCTAGTATTTATGAATGATTTAGGGACCTTAGATTGTAAGATCCTTGAGGGTAGGGACTGATGTGAATGTACAATGTATATGTAAAGCGCTGCGTATATAAGTACCTGAAATAAATAAATAAATAAATTTGTTTACTTTTCTGTCCTAGCGCTGAGCTGCATGCAGGCAGCCCATATAAATGAATGGACATACATCAGCTTTACGGACTCACCCAGGGAGTATCTCACAAAAATAAAATTCCTATTTTAAGGGATGCTTAAATATTCACTTGTATCTTAGTGCAAACTACTGAGAAAATCAATGAGCCAATCAGAAGAAGGATACGACATACAGAACTCCTCCAGGTTGCCATATTGCATTGAATTTTGTGACAGTTTTAGAAAATTACAGAGGCTCCAGATTAAAATGGAAAGGTAATTTTCAAGAACATTAACCACTTAAGGACCGCCTCACGCCAATGTACGTCAGCAAGGTGGCACGGGCAGGCAGAATCACGTACATATACGTGATCTGCCTCCCGCGGGCGGGGGGGTCCGATCGGACCCCCCCCGGTGCCCGAGGCAGGTCCGCTTCTGACCAGCGGCGATCAGAGATGAGGGGGAGACCATCCGTTCGTGGCCCCCCCTCACGATCACCGCCGGCCAATCAAATCATTCCTTTGCTGCTGTATGCTAAACAGCAGCAAAGGAAATGATGTCATCTCTCCTCGGCTCGGTATTTTCCGTTCCGGCGCCGAGGAGAGAAGACTGGAATGTGAGTTACACAAACACACACATACAGTAGAACACGCCAGGCATACATTACACCCCCGATCCCCCCCGATTACCCCCCGATCCCCCCCCCGATCACCCCCCTGTCACACTGACACCAAGCAGTTTTTTTATTTTTATTTTTTTCTGATTACTGCATGGTGTCAGTTTGTGACAGTTACTGTGGTAGGGCAGTTAGGGTTAGCCCCCTTTAGGTCTAGGATACCCCCCTAACCCCCCCCGTATAAAGTTTTAACCCCTTGATCACCCCCTGTCCCCAGTGTCACTAAGCGATCATTTTTCTGATCGCTGTATTAGTGTCGCTGGTGACGCTAGTTAGGGAGGTAAATATTTAGGTTCGCCGTCAGCGTTTTATAGCGATAGGGACCACCATATACTACCTAATAAATGTTTTAACCCCTTGATTGCCCCCTAGTTAACCCTTTCACCACTGATCACCCTATAACTGTTACGGGTGACGCTGGTTAGTTCGTTTATTTTTTATAGTGTCAGGGCACCCGCCGTTTATTACCAAATAAAGGTTTAGCCCCCTGATCTCCCGGCGGGGGGGCCAGTACCGCTAACACCCACGCACGCAGCATACGCCAGTACCGCTAACACCCACGCACGCAGCATACGCCTCCCTTAGTGGTACAGTATCTGTACGGATCAATATCTGATCCGATCAGATCTATACTAGCGTCCCCAGCAGTTTAGGGTTCCCAAAAATGCAGTGTTAGCGGGATCAGCCCAGATACCTGCTAGCACCTGCGTTTTGCCCCTCCGCCCGGCCCAGCCCAGCCCACCCAAGTGCAGTATCGATCGATCACTGTCACTTACAAAACACTAAACGCATAACTGCAGCGTTTGCAGAGTCAGGCCTGATCCCTGCGATCGCTAACAGTTTTTTTGGTAGCGTTTTGGTTAACTGGCAAGCACCAGCCCCAGGCAGCGTCAGGTTAGTGCCAGTACCGCTAACACCCACGCACGCACCGTACACCTCCCTTAGTGGTATAGTATCTGATCGGATCAATATCTGATACGATCAGATCTATACTAGCGTCCCCAGCAGTTTAGGGTTCTCAAAAACGCAGTGTTAGTGGGATCAGCCCAGATACCTGCTAGCACCTGCGTTTTGCCCCTCCGCCCAGCCCACCCAAGTGCAGTATCGATCGATCACTGTCACTTACAAAACACTAAACACATAACTGCAGCTTTCGCAGAGTCAGGCCTGATCCCTGCAATCGCTAACAGTTTTTTTGGTAGCATTTTGGTGAACTGGCAAGCACCAGCCCCAGGCAGCGTCAGGTTAGCGGCAGTACCACTAACACCCATGCACGCAGAATACGCCTCCCTTAGTGGTATAGTATCTGAACGGATCAATATCTGATCCGATCAGATCTATACTAGCGTCCACAGCAGTTTAGGGTTCCCAAAAACGCAGTGTTAGCGGGATCAGCCCAGATACCTGCTAGCACCTGCGTTTTGCCCCTCCGCCCGGCCCAGCCCAGCCCACCCAAGTGCAGTATCGATCGATCACTGTCACTTACAAAACACTAAATGCATAACTGCAGCGTTCGCAGAGTCAGGCTCCCTGCGATCGCTAACAGTATTTTTGGTAGCATTTTGGTGAACTAGCAAGCACCAGTGGCCTAGTACACCCCGGTCGTAGTCAAACCAGCACTGCAGTAACACTTGGTGACGTGGCGAGTCCCATAAGTGCAGTTCAAGCTGGTGAGGTGGCAAGCACAAGTAGTGTCCCACTGCCACCAAGAAGAAGACAAACACAGGCCCGTCGTGCCCATAATGCCCTTCCTGCTGCATTCGCCAATCCTAATTGGGAACCCACCACTTCTGCAGCGCCCGTACTTCCCCCATTCACATCCCCAACCAAATGCAGTCGGCTGCATGAGAGGCATTTTCTTTATGTCCTCCCGAGTACCCCTACCCAACGAACCCCCCCAAAAAAGATGTCGTGTCTGCAGCAAGCGCGGATATAGGCGTGACACCCGCTATTATTGTCCCTCCTGTCCTGACAATCCTGGTCTTTGCATTGGTGAATGTTTTGAACGCTACCATTCACTAGTTGAGTATTAGCGTAGGGTACAGCATTGCACAGACTAGGCACACTTTCACAGGGTCTCCTAAGATGCCATCGCATTTTGAGAGACCCGAACCTGGAACCGGTTACAGTTATAAAAGTTAGTTACAAAAAAAAGTGTAAAAAAAAAAAATATATATATAAAATAAAAAAAAATAGTTGTCGTTTTATTGTTCTCTCTCTCTCTATTCTCTCTCTATTGTTCTGCTCTTTTTTACTGTATTCTATTCTGCAATGTTTTATTGTTATTATGTTTTATCATGTTTGCTTTTCAGGTATGCAATTTATTATACTTTACCGTTTACTGTGTTTTATTGTTAACCATTTTTTTGTCTTCAGGTACGCCGTTCACGACTTTGAGTGATTATACCAGAATGATGCCTGCAGGTTTAGGTATCATCTTGGTATCATTCTTTTCAGCCAGCGGTCGGCTTTCATGTAAAAGCAATCCTAGCGGCTAATTAGCCTCTAGACTGCTTTTACAAGCAGTGGGAGGGAATGCCCCCCCCCCCCCACCGTCTTCCGTGTTTTTCTCTGGCTCTCCTGTCTCAACAGGGAACCTGAGAATGCAGCCGGTGATTCAGCCAGCTGACCATAGAGCTGATCAGAGACCAGAGTGGCTCCAAACATCTCTATGGCCTAAGAAACCGGAAGCTACGAGCATTTCATGACTTCGATTTCGCCGGATGTAAACAGCGCCATTGGGAAATTGGGAAAGCATTTTATCACACCGATCTTGGTGTGGTCAGATGCTTTGAGGGCAGAGGAGAGATCTAGGGTCTAATAGACCCCAATTTTTTCAAAAAAGAGTACCTGTCACTACCTATTGCTATTATAGGGGATATTTACATTCCCTGAGATAACAATAAAAATGATTAAAAAAAAATGAAAGGAACAGTTTAAAAATAAGATAAAAAAGCAAAAAAATAATAAAGAAAAAATAAAAGCACCCGTCCCCCCCTGCTCTCGCGCAAAGGCGAACGCAAGCGTCGGTCTGGCATCAAATGTAAACAGCAATTGCACCATGCATGTGAGGTGTCACCGCGAATGTCAGATTGAGGGCAGTAATTTTAGCAGTAGACCTCCTCTGTAAATCTAAAGTGGTAACCTGTAAAGGCTTTTAAAGGCTTTTAAAAATGTATTTAGTTTGTCGCCACTGCACGTTTGTGCGCAATTTTAAAGCATGTCATGTTTGGTATCCATGTACTCGGCCTAAGATCATCTTTTTTATTTCATCAAACATTTGGGCAATATAGTGTGTTTTAGTGCATTAAAATTTAAAAAAGTGTGTTTTTTCCCCCAAAAATGTGTTTGAAAAAAAAAAAAAACACCCACCATTTTAATCTGTAGGGCATTTGCTTTAAAAAAATATATAATGTTTGGGGGTTCAAAGTAATTTTCTTGCAAAAAAAAAATGTTTTCATGTAAACAAAAAGTGTCAGAAAGGGCTTTGTGGGTGATGTGTGACATAAGCTTCTAAATGTTGTGCATAAAATGCCAGGACAGTTCAAAACCCCCCAAAATGACCCCATTTTGGAAAGTAGACACCCCAAGCTATTTGCTGAGAGTCATGTCGAGTCCATGGAATATTTTATATTGTGACACAAGTTGCAGGAAAGAGACAAATTTTCTTTTCTTTTTTTTTTTTTTTTGCACAAAGTTGTCACTAAATGATATATTGCTCAAACATGCCATGGGAATATATGAAATTACACCCCAAAATACATTCTGTTGCTTCTGAGTACGGGGATACCACATGTGTGAGACTTTTTGGGAGCCTAGCCGCGTACGGGACCCCGAAAACCAAGCACCGCCTTCAGGCTTTCTAAGGGCGTAAATTTTTGATTTCACTCTTCACTGCCTATCACAGTTTCGGAGGCCATGTAATGCCCAGGTGGCACAAAACCCCCCCAAATGACCCCATTTTGGAAAGTATACACCCCAAGCTATTTGCTGAGAGGTATAGTGAGTATTTTGCAGACCTTTTTGTCACAAAGTTTTGAAAATTGAAAAAAAAAATGTTTTTTCTTGTCTTTCTTCATTTTCAAAAACAAATCAGAGCTGCAAAATACTCACCATGCCTCTCAGCAAATAGCTTGGGGTGTCTACTTTCCAAAATGGGGTCATTTGGGGGGGGGTTGTGCCACCTGGGCATTCCATGGCTTCCGAAACTATGATAGGCAGTGAAGAGTGAAATAAAAAATTTACACCCTTAAAAATTCCTGAAGGCAGTGATTGGTTTTCGGGGCCCCGTACGCGGCTAGGCTCCCACAAAGTCCTACACATGTGGTATCCCCATACTCAGAAGAAGCAGCTAAATGTATTTTGGGGTGCAATTCCACATATGCCCATGGCCTGTGTGAGCAATATATCATTTAGTGACAACTTTGTGCAAAAAAAAAAAAAAAAAATGTGTCACTTTCCCGCAGCTTGTGTCAAAATATAAAATATTCCATGGACTCAACATGGCTCTCAGCAAATAGCTTGGGGTGTCTACTTTCCAAAATGGGGTCATTTGGGAGGGGGGGTTGTGCCATCTGGGCATTTTATGGCCTTCAAAACTGTGATAGGTAGTGAGGAGTGAAATCAAAAATTTACGCACTTAGAAATCCTGAAGGCAGTGATTGGTTTTCGGGGCCCCTGACGCGGCTAGGCTCCCAAAAAGTCCCACACATGTGGTATCCCCGTACTCAGGAGAAGCAGCAGAATGTATTTTGGGGTGCAATTCCACATAGGCCCATGGCCTGAGTGAGCAATATATCATTTAGTGACAACTTTTTGTAAATATTTTTATTTTTTTTTGTCATTATTCAATCACTTGGGACAAAAAAAAAATATTCAATGGGTTCAACATGCCTCTCAGCAATTTCCTTGGGGTGTCTACTTTCCAAAATGGGGTCATTTGGGGGGGGTTTGTACTGCCCTGCCATTTTAGCACCTCAAGAAATGACATAGGCAGTCATAAACTAAAAGCTGTGTAAATTCCAGAAAATGTACCCTAGTTTGTAGACGATATAACTTTTGCACAAACCAATAAATATACGCTTATTGACTTTTTTTTACCAAAGACATGTGGCCGAATATATTTTGGCCTAAATGTATGACTAAAATTGAGTTTATTGGATTTTTTTTTATAACAAACAGTAGAAAATATCATTTTTTTTTTCAAAATTTTCAGTCTTTTTCCATTTATAGCGCAAAAAATAAAAATGGCAGAGGTGATCAAATACCATCAAAAGAAAGCTCTATTTGTGGGAAGAAAAGGACGCAAATTTTGTTTGGGTACAGCATTGCATGACCGCGCAATTAGCAGTTAAAGCGATGCAGTGCCAAATTGGAAAAAGTCCTCTGGTCCTTAGGCAGCATAATGGTCTGGGGCTGAATTGGTTAAATTGCAAAATGGCTTTTGTAGCAATTTCATGTGCTTTATTATTTTTTAAACGAAGGTGGAGTTTTAATGTAAATGTGATTTTTAAAAACATTTACTCTTGTCTACCCCTCACTAACATCAGACTGTGTTAAAGATCCCTAACACATGTTTACTCAAAGCTGACAGGTGCAGTACATTGAGCCAGTCAGGTGTGCTGCAGTGTTTATGTGCTAACAGGTGGTAGAGGGATAGGGTAGAGAAGAGAAAGATTAGCTCATCAGTGTGCATTCACTACTCAATAGAAGGCTGGGAGGGGGACAAGACTTGAAAGTCTTACCTAATTGCAACAGAGAAACATCAGGTCTTCCGCCATTAAAGATAGAGCTGTGCTTTGTTGCAAAGCTGTGAAAATGTTGGAATGGGATGGACAGAAACTCAATTCCTTTAACAGATAGAACAGCTCCCATACACATATTTCATTGGTGTTTCTAGCTTTTTGGTCTAGAACAGTGTTCTCCAAACTGTGATACACTGGCTGGATGCTGCCCTTTGCTTGCCTTTATCCTGTCCTTGGGGCACAATTGCTCCCACTGATACCAACAGTAGGGTAGTATTCCTTTCAATGACACCTGCAATGGGGCAGTATTCCTTCCACTGACACCAACAATGGAACAGTATTCCTTCCATTGACACCAACATTGGGACAGTGTTCCTTCCAATGACACTAGCAAAGGGACAGTATTCCTTCCAATGACACCAACAATGGTGCAGTATTCCTTCCTCTGACACCAACAATGGCACAGTATTCCTTCCACTGACACAAACAATTGTGCGCTCTTCCTCCCTGTGACACCAACAGTGGGCACTGTTCCTCCCACTAACACCAATAATGGGGCACTATTCCTCCCAATAATGCTCATGATAGAACACTATTCCTTCTCCTACTGACAACAGGAACTATGTCATTTATTTTACAACCACTGACCACCAAGCCTGAGGCAATGTTACTTCCACTGATGCTGAGGCATTTTCTATCCCCACTGGTCACAGCCCAGCCTAAGGTCTGAAGGAAAAAAATATTCATGTGATTGTGGTATATACAGTTGCTTTCAAAATATAAACTTTCCTGGGATGAAGGTGCCTTTGACCTATGGGTGGAGGTGACATAATTATAGATTGTCTGGAAGAACATTGTGTGGATCTTGGGTGAAAAAATAACCCCTATATGTATATAGTCTTTGGTTTAATACGTCACATATGTAGCACCCCTGTAGATAGGTGCTAGGAATTAGATAAGTTAGAATTAGTTGTTTTTTTGATAGGTAAATTTAGTTGCGACAATGCAGTCAGTGTGGCTGTTTTGATTTAGTAGGCAAAAGCATATTCTACTCACTATAATCAGAGAAACTGCAATCTGCTAGTCATTTCTGCTCAGTGTGTTCAGCTACTGCCAGTCTAGTCTATAGCTTCCTCTTTATCCAAGGAACTGGGAAAGTTTCTGGATGATAGGTATGTAGATGACAGCATGAATATTGATACAGCCCTGGCCTATCCCACAGAGATAGACTCTGATGGCATGCTGGGCAACTGTATATATTCAGTGAGCACACTGAGCTCTGGGTCTTTTCCCAGAGTAGTTTGGACCAGTATGAGGGGCACACTGCCCTCCCAGGTGGAAGCTACTGTTAGTGATGCCTCAGGTGGAGGACCTGAGGGACTTGAATGCTGAAACCAAGGCGCCAAAGGGAGCTGTCTGCTATCAGGGGAAAGTTTTGCTTGAAAGTTGGATGGAGGCTACCAGCTGTCCATGGGCCTTGTGAGCACAGACACTTAAGAGATCTTGTGAACCTTGCTTTTGCTACCCCTCTGGTACTACATAGTCAGCCATGGGTCTATTTAAAGGGGACACTGGCTGGTGTCTTGAAGAGCTTTGTCCATTTAAACTCCTTCCTAAAAGGGACTCTGCTTTTGATCTAGCTTCTATTGCTAAGCTGAAGTCTACTTACTGTTTATTTCAAGCACTGACTTCATTATAGCTTGCTCTGAAGAATGCCCAAGTCCTCATTTGTACATAGTTCTTGTTTTTGGAGTATCCCACCACTACTCTCAACCCTATCCAAGTTCTCCAAAAATAAAAACCACAAAACAATCTCCTCTAGACTGGTTATTGATGAAACATGTGAATGAGCCTAGCTGCAGGGCAAAGCCTGTGGGCAAGACCTGGACAGTAATCCCGTGGCACCTGCGGGAGTAGAGCTACACATAGGATTCCCAGAGCACTAAGGGTTATGTAAATAAACAGAACAGCAGTAGTAGCTACCTCAAGGTTGGCTTTTTCTGACTAAACCTCAGACAAAGCTGTTTGATAAGGTTTGTACCATTGCTGTGATTTATTCAAATATGTCTGTAGATTTCAGCTTGAGCTATTAAGCTGTTTAAAGAATATGTTTTTATCACAAAAGAGCTCAGCAGTCTCTCCAATGGGAGAGACAAAAACAAGCTAGTAATCCTGTCACTTGTGACAGATCACCACTGAACCACTGACAAGATCACTAGAAGAGCAGAATCGGAGTGGTGTCTTCCATGACTGCTCCCTCTCCAGTAAATGAGATCCTGAAGCTTCTGCCAGCGAGGGAGCAATTCCATAGAAGCCACTGAGTGTTCTCTTTAGTGTTGCTTACATTGACTTACTAATGTGACATGTTGCTAAATTTCCACCTGTTGTCTCAAAAAGAGAAGACAGAAAATACATGCAATGTTATATTTACTCAATTGAAAAAGTCTAAATGCTTTATTTTTTGTGCCTAACATAAAAATATATATATATATATATATATATATATATATATATATATATATATATATACACAGTGGGGACGGAAAGTATTCAGACCCCCTTAAATTTTCACTCTTTGTTATATTGCAGCCATTTGCTAAAATCATTTAAGTTCATTTTTTTTCCTCATTAATACACACACAGCACCCCATATTAACAGAAAAACACAGAATTGTTGACATTTTTGCAGATTTATTAAAAAAAGTAAAACTGAAATATCACATGATCCTAAGTATTCAGACCCTTTGCTCAGTATTTAGTAGAAGCACCTTTTTGATCTAATACAGCCATGAGTCTTTTTGGAAATAATGCAACAAGTTTTTCACACCTGGATTTGGGGATCCTCTGCCATTCCTCCTTGCAGATCCTCTCCAGTTCTGTCAGGTTGGATGGTAAACGTTGGTGGACAGCCATTTTTAGGTCTCTCCAGAGATGCTCAATTGGGTTAAAGTCAGGGCTCTGGCTGGGCCATTCAGGAACAGTCACGGAGTTGTTGTGAAGCCATTCCTTCGTTATTTTAACAGTGTGCTTAGGGTCATTGTCTTGTTGGAAGGTAAACCTTCGGCCCAGTCTGAGGTCCTGAGCACTCTGGAGAAGGTTTTCATCCAGAGTATCCTTGAAAAATTTAAGGGGGTCTGAATACTTTCTGTCCCCACTGTATATATATATATATATATATATATATATATATATATATATATATATATATATATATATATATATATACACACACACACAACTACCTCTACATTCCCTTTAAAACCACCCACAAAATCTGTAAAAAAAACACAGAGGTTTGGGACAGCTTTAGAAAAGTACTTCAGAATGCCATAATTAACAAAAAAAAAAACAACAAAAAAAGACTTGACATTTAAAAGAGATAATACAACCAACAACATTCAGTCAGCACAACATAGAGGGCAGCAGAAAATATCCATCACTATACTGCAGATACTCATTTATCAAAGAGCAACATGAAAACAAGGTGAAAAGCTTTGAGGGGGAAAAAAGGGCTGTAGTAAATGATTATCTTTAAGGATCGAAAAAGAATAGTGTTTTCATTGCAATTATCTGCACATCTTGGCAATTCACAATTTTCAGTGGTTTAGTACAACTAAGTAGTCAAAAGAAAAATTTCTTTTATAGATCTGTCGTTTACAAACTACTTACTACCTTACTAAATTTAACATGCAGTATAGTTTTTTGTGCATTCCATAACATGTGCATTTTAAAGCATTTACACCAGGGACAAAGTCAATAAACCAATTCATCCTTCCCTACTTGATTCAAAAAATAGTAAGATTTGTTTTTTGGCTGTCCTTTTTTACAGTATACAGTATTTCCTGTGCAGTTTAAGTGTCATTGCTCTCTTTATGACCTTTGTTCTTTCTACAAGGTAATAATACACTATGGTAAAAAAAATCTCCATGTGTGTCTGCCCAATTCTTCGCTCTTCTGTGCTGTAGAAGGAAAGGTCAAAGACCCATTTATTGGTTCATCGGTCCAGCAGTTTATTTTAGTATAACGTGTAAATATCTAAAATCAAAGAAGCACCACACTCCAGTCCAGCCAACCTAGTGTAGACTTGAAAAAGACCTCAACCCATAAGTCTCTGCCAAAGTCTCGCCCCTGACATGTTTTGCTCCATCCACCCGAACTTAATTATAGACAAAATCTTTTGATTAAACTCCGGTGGGCGGAGCGAAACATGTCAGGGGGCTTGGTTTTGGCAAAGGCCGTTTTCAAGTCTACACTAGCTTGGCTGGACAGGAGTGCGAGGATTCTTTGATTGCTTTGCAATATGCATTGCTTCGGATGAGCACCTTTGGCAGCCTGCACCTTTCTTCCTGGTGACTGGCTTCCCCAGCTTGAGCAGCGGTCATAATCTAGCACCAAAGTCATTGTGTAAATATCTGTTATACAAGATCAATCACCTCAATAGAAGGAGATTGTAGAAATTAACGCAGTCCTTTATAAAAAAAAAGGGAGACAGAGCAGTTATAACACAGTTCCATACAAGAGGGTTCAGAGGGCCCTGCTCATGAGAGCTTACAATTGAAAAGATAGGGTCAAATGATGCAAAAAGTAATAACGGTCAGGGATGGCATACTGTGGGGATGTAAAAAGCAATTGTTGAGGTGAGATATAACAAGTAAATCAATTGTTAGTTTTTTTGCATTGGTACAGAGGTTAAAGGCTAAGTTCACCTTTTTTTTTTTCTAAATTCCAGCTCCTCTATGTACCAATATAGCATTCATGTACTTTTTTTGCAAAAATATCAAAGCTTTCCATAGAATCTACAGACACTTACCTTAATGTCCTCCATCCATGATCCCAAATGTATTTATTGCTTCTGTCTTACTTCCTTACAGACTATAGGTTATGACACAGGAAGGAGTGATCAGCTGACCTCATTAGCACACACCCTGCATCATCCACCCTCCCATTCCTAGCTGCATGTTTTTTAAATGAAATGCAATCAACCAGTGATCACCCCCTCACTAAATACACAATCAGATTGCATAGTGTATGGCCATCTTTATACAAGTACATAGAAGGGAGTAGACAGAAACACTCAGCTTTCAAGCCCCGTTCACATCTCTGCATAGTGGGAACTCTCATTCCCACATTAGTTTTTTATTTTATTTAACAAGGTGGGAAGGTGTTTTGGAGCATTTTCACTCAGCACACATAGGGCAGCCGATCCACCTGAATGGGCTGCCCTACACGCAGCAATCGCCCCAAAGAAGCTTTTTTTTAGAGTGGAGCTTGGTGCATTTTTTACTGCGATTTTTGGTGCAGCACATTTCTGAAATGCAAGGAAATGCACAGATGTGAATGGAGCCTTATAGTTCTTGTGTTATCGCACCAATTTCACTTTCAGGTCCCATTCACATCTAGCATAGTGGGAGCGAACGTTTTGTGGCATGTTTTTCCTGTGACACGCATAGGGCAGCTTGCTGATTTAAATGGGCTGTGCTATATGTGGCTTATGGCCAGTGGTCATCAACCCTGTCCTCAGGGCCCACTAACAGGCCAGGTTTTATGTGTTACCTTGAGGAGATGCAGACTAGAATACCGCAATCACTGAGCAGCAATTGATATCACCTGTGATGTATTTCAGTTATCTTGCAAACCTGGTCTGTTAGTGGGCCCTGAGGACAGGGTTGATGACCACTGGCTTATGGGACATGTTGGCGTTTTGTGGGTTGCGTGTTTTTTACTGTGCGTAGCATTTGCCACTCATTTTTTCACATGGCAAAATGTGTGTTTGCGTCTATGTTTGGTATACCAATTAATTTCACTGAAAGCGCAACTAGCAATTTTAGGTGTATAAGGGTGGCCATACACTATACAATATAATTGTACAATCTCCTTTAGATTTACCAAATTTATATAATAGGAGGAAGCCAATCACTCTATATCCAATCAGGCAGGCCCTTGCACTACATAATTGATGACAGATCTAAAGGAGAGTGTACAATCAGATTGTATAGTGTATGGCCACCTTTATACACCTAAAATTACTAGTTGCGCTTTCAGTGCCATTAATTGTTAACAACACACTAAACACAGAAGCAAACACACATTTTGCTATGTGAAAAAACGAGTGGCAAATGCTGCAAAACGCACAGTAAAAAAACACTCAACCTACAAAACACCAACATGTCCCATAAGCCACATATAGCACAGCCCATTTAAATCAGCAAGCTGCCCAATGCGTGATACTGGAAAAACGAGACACAAAATGTGCGCTCCCACTATGCTAGACGTGAATTGGGCCTGAAAGTGAAATTGGTGCGGTAACACAAGAACGAGGCTCCATTCACATCTGTGTGTTTCCTTGCATTTCAGAAATGCACTGCACCAAAAATCACAGTAAAAAAAGCACCAAGCTCTGCTCTAAAAAAAGTTCTGAAGCTTCTTTGGGGGTGTTTGCTGCGTGTAGGGCAGCCCATTCAGGTGGATCGGCTGCCCTATGTGTTATGGGTGAAAGTGCTCCAAAACACCTCCCCACCTCGCTAGAGATGTGAACGGGGCTTGGCAGCTGAGTGTTTCTGTCCACTCACTTATATGTACTTGTATAAAGATGGCCATACACTATGCAATTTGACTGTATATTGTGTATTTAGTGAGAGGCGTGATCACTGATTGATTGCATTTAATTTAAAAAACATGGAGACTGGGAGTGGGAGGGTGGATGATGCAGGGTGTGTGCTGGTCAGCTGGTCAACTCCTTCCTGTGTCATGACCTACAGTCTGTAAGGATGTAAGACAGAAGCAATAGATACGTTTGGGATCATGGATGGAGGACAGTAAGGTAAGTGTCTGTAGATTTTATGGGAAGCTTTGATATTTTTGCAAAAAAAGTACATGAATGCTATATTGGTACCTAGGGGAGCTGGAATTTAGAAAAAAAAAAAGTGAACTTAGCCTTTAAGGCATCAAGTCTTGGACAGGGATTGGATGTGGAGCCAAAAGGAGAAGTCTGAGTCCAGGATTAGGCCCAGCACCCTGTCTTGAGAGGAGGGACTGGTAGTTGTGCCATTGATTTTAATGGGGATGTCAAAAGAAGGGCCACAGGGGAAGGAAATATTATAAGCTCAGTTTTGAAAAGACTGAGTTTGAGGTGGTGTGACATCCATAATGATATGTCAGTTAACGAATTAGTGATATCCTAGGAGACTGACTGGATGAGCAGAAGAGCAGAGGGGTAGGTTTGGGTGTTACATAGTTACATAGTAGGTGAGGTCGAAAAAAGGCACAAGTCCATCAAGTCCAACCTATGTGTGTGATTATATAAATCTATATGATATAAATCTATAAAGATATATGTTATCTGCATAGAGATGGTAATGGAGGCTGTGGCAGGGAGGTGTAGAAAGATATTAAATGGAGTCCGAGAACAGAGCCTTTGGGAACCCCTACAGAAAGAGGACAGAGTCTTGGGGGACCCTTACAGAAAATGGAAGGAGAGGAGGATGCAGAGTTGTAGGTGGTGACAATGAAGGTGCAATGAGAGTCTCAATACATTTTTCAATACATTTTTGAGGAGTTCCACTGTATAAAAGAAAACAAATTAGTCTTATGCCCCGTACACACGGTCGGATTTTCCTACGGAAAATGTTCGATGGGAGCTTGTTGTCGGAAATTCCGACTGTGTGTAGGCTCCATCGGACATTTTCATTCGGAATTTCTGTCACACAAAATTTGAGATCTGAATCTCAAATTTTCCAACAACAATATCCATTGTCGTAAATTCCGATCGTGGGTACACAATTCTGATGCACAAAGTTCCACGCATGCTCGGAATCAAGCAGAAGAGCCGCACTGGCTACTGAGCCAACATCCATCGGAAAAAATCCATGGATTTTGTTGTCGGAAATGTCCAATCGTGTGTACGGGGCATAAGAGTAAAAGTGGCCATTCATTTTAGCAGATAGCAAGCCGTTAGTGAGATTTAGGAGTGTTGTGGGTAAAAGCCAAACTGTAAGGGGTGCAGAGGGTTGTTATGAGTGAGGTGGTAGCTCAGATAAGTGAAAACTAGGTGTTCTAGAAGTTTGAAGGTTGGCAGGAACAAGGAAATGAGTCTTAGGTTGTTGACACTGGTGGATACCAGCGAGGGCTTTGTTAAGTGTTTGGAGGGGGGGGGGTGATCAGTGCATGTTTTAGAAGGTTGGGGAAGTAGTGGGAAGGAGAGACTAAAAATGTGAGTTATAGAGTGTAGAATAGAGCAACAAAGTGACCTTGGTAGTTGTGAGGGAACATGGTCTAGGGGGGCACGTGGTTAGGTACAATTTCCTTTGTGGTAACAGGGTCAAAAGATCAAAATATTGACTGCAGTTGTAGACATGGCAAGGTTAGGTGGGGGAGATATCTAGACAGTGGACAACGCCTAGCAAACTGCTCCCAAAAAAATCGCTTCGGTTTCAAAAGCATTGTTTTTTTTGCTTTTGAAATGATTGGCAATCTCCAATGAGTAAGTTGGTCGGTGGAGGCAGTGGAGGACAAAGTAGAGAGTTAAAGGTAGAAAAGAATTGACGAGGACTGGACGAGAGAGTGCTAAAATAGTTGTGAGCATACAATGTTATAGATACTTTCTAATTCTGTTATAATTATGCAGTCACCATAACTGCTTTTTCTTAGTTTCAGAAATGATCTTACATTTTGTACAAGGTTAAAACGTTCTGTCATATGACCATCATCATTTCTTTCTGGTAATAGAAACAATGTTTCCCCCTTGAGGAGATGGGACTTTAAGGGCACAGAGACTTAAACAAAGGTAGTATAAAAATTATAACGTTTATTGTATCAAAATTTGCATAAAGTAGAAAACATATAAAGAAAAATACTGAAGTAAAAAGCTGAGTTGCAGAGAGTAAGGTATAAATTACCTCAACATTATCAAGCATGATATAACAGCAATATTAATAGGTTTACATAGGTTTCATAGGTTACATAGAAAATGCATTGACAATTTTTTTGTTGGAGTAGTCTTAACTCCTTCCTCAGGGTAAGTGCTTTTTGCAATTAATGTAAGTATAATAGTGCCTTGAATCCATCACTCGACATAGTTCAGCACATAAAAACACAGGTGATAAAGGAGAACCACCATACAATACACAAATGTAGACACTGAAGTAATAGAATATGAAGAAGGATCTCTGGAGACCACGTGAGGAGCCAAGGTCATACGCACTGGGACCAGAGGGTGTGACTATAATGTATTGAGAAGTGACTGGGAGTACAGTTCCATATAGAGTGGGACTTATGTTAGTCCTCTGCAACTAGTAATTGTTGATAAGCCAGGTCACAGCCAACTGGGGCCTGCAGCAAGGTCTCTAGAAAGTATGAATTCCAGGTATGGTCCTAGGCACACAGCAGACCTGGTGAGCTCACAATACCACAGAGGCAATCTGGGGCGGCTGACAACTCATGGGGCCCCTGGGCAATAGGGGATTATGGGGCCCCCTTTGTCCTCACACACAAGCCACACCCTCACAAAGCCCCACGTATATATTGCACTGCTACATTACATGCATTGGTCACAGAATTTCTCTACTGTATGTTCAAAATAAATGTTTAACCACTTCAGCCCCGGAAGGTTTTACCCCCTTCCTGACCAGAGCACTTTTTACAATTCGGCACTGCGTCGCTTTAACTGCTAATTGCGCGGTCATGCAATGCTGTACCCAAACGAAATTTGCGTCCTTTTCTTCCCACAAATAGAGCTTTCTTTTGATAGTATTTGATCACCTCTGCCGTTTTTATTTTTTGCGCTATACACGGAAAAAGACCGAAAATTTTGAAAAAAAATGATATTTTCTACTTTTTGTTCTAAAAAAAATCCAATAAACTCAATTTTAGTCATACATTTAGGCCAAAATGTATTCGGCCACATGTCTTTGGTAAAAAAAATGTCAATAAGTGTATATTTATTGGTTTGCGCAAAAGTTATAGCGTCTACAAACTAGGGTACATTTTCTGGAATTTACACAGCCTTTAATTTATGACTGCCTATGTCGTTTCTTGAGGTGCTAAAATGGCAGGGCAGTACAAAACCCCCCCAAATGACCCCATTTTGGAAAGTAGACACCCCAAGGAATTTGCTGAGAGGCATGTTGAGCCCATTGAATATTCATTTTTTTTGTCCCAAGTGATTGAACAATGACAAAAAAAAAAAAAAAAAAAAAAAAAATTACAAAAAGTTGTCACTAAATGATATATTGCTCACACAGGCCATGGGCATATGTGGAATTGCACCCCAAAATACATTTAGCTGCTTCTCCTGAGTATGGGGATACCACATGTGTGAGACTTTTTGGGAGCCTAGCCGCGTACGGGGCCCCGAAAACCAATCACTGCCTTCAGGATTTCTAAGGGCGTACATTTTTGATTTTACTCCTCACTACCTATCACAGTTTTGAAGGCCATAAAATGCCCAGATGACATAAAACCCCCCCAAATGACCCCATTTTGGAAAGTAGACACCCCAAGCTATTTGCTTTGAGGCATGTTGAGTCCATGGAATGTTTTATATTTTGACACAAGTTGCGGGAAAGTGACAAATTTTTTTTTTTTTTTTTTTTTTTTGCACAAAGTTGTCACTAAATGATATATTGCTCACACAGGCCATGGGCATATGTGGAATTGCACCCCAAAATACATTTAGCTGCTTCTCCTGAGTATGGGGATACCACATGTGTGGGACTTTTTGGGAGCCTAGCCGCGTACGGGGCCCCGAAAACCAAGCACCGCCTTCAGGATTTCTAAGGGCGTACATTTTTGATTTTACTCCTCACTGCCTATCACAGTTTCGGAGGCCATGGAATGCCCAGGTGGCACAAACCCCCCCCAAATGACCCCATTTTGGAAAGTAGACACCCCAAGCTATTTGCTGAGAGGCATGGTGAGTATTTTGCAGCTCTCATTTGTTTTTGAAAATAAAGAAAGACGAGAAAAAAAAATTTTTTTTTTCTTTTTTCAATTTTCAAAACTTTGTGACAAAAAGTGAGGTCTGCAAAATACTCACTATACCTCTCATCAAATAGCTTGGGGTGTCTACTTTCCAAAATGGGGTCATTTGGGGGGTTTTTTTGCCACCTGGGCATTCCATGGCCTCCGAAACTGTGATAGGCAGTGAAGAGTGAAATCAAAAATTTACGGCCTTAGAAAGCCTGAAGGCGGTGCTTGGTTTTCGGGGTCCCGTACGCGGCTAGGCTCCCAAAAAGTCCCACACATGTGGTATCCCCGTACTCAGGAGAAGCAGCAGAAAGTATTTTGGGGTGTAATTTCACATATTCCCATGGCATGTTTGAGCAATATATCATTTAGTGACAACTTTGCGTAAAAAAAAATAAAAAAAATTAAAAATTGTCTCTTTCCCGCAACTTGTGTCACAATATAAATTATTCCATGGACTCAACATGACTCTCAGCAAATAGCTTGGGGTGTCTACTTTCCAAAATGGGGTCATTTGGGGGGGTTTTGAACTGTCCTGGCATTTTATGCACAACATCTAGAAGCTTATGTCACACATCACCCACACTTCTAACCACTTGAAGACAAAGCCCTTTCTGACACTTTTTGTTTACATAAAAAAATAATTTTTTTTTGCAAGAAAATTACTTTGAACCCCCAAACATTATATATTTTTTTTAAAGCAAATGCCCTACAGATTAAAATGGTGGGTGTTTCATTTTTTTTTTTCACACAGTATTTGCGCAGCGATTTTTCAAACGCATTTTTTGGGGAAAAAACACACTTTTTTACATTTTAATGCACTAAAACACACTATATTGCCCAAATGTTTGATGAAATAAAAAAGATGATCTTAGGCCGAGTACATGGATACCAAACATGACATGCTTTAAAATTGCGCACAAACGTGCAGTGGCGACAAACTAAATACATTTTTAAAAGCCTTTAAAAGCCTTTACAGGTTACCACTTTAGATTTACAGAGGAGGTCTACTGCTAAACTTACTGCCCTCGATCTGACCTTCGCGGCGATACCTCACATGCATGGTGCAATTGCTGTTTACATTTGACGCCAGACCGACGCTTGCGTTCGCCTTAGCGCGAGAGCAGGGGGGACAGGGGTGCTTTTTTTTTTTTTTTCTTTATTATTATTATTTTTTTATCTTATTTTTAAACTGTTCCTTTCATTTTTTTTTTTTTTTTAATCATTTTTATTGTTATCTCAGGGAATGTAAATATCCCCTATCATAGCAATAGGTAGTGACAGGTACTCTTTTTTGCAAAAATTGGGGTCTATTAGACCCTAGATTTCTCCTCTGCCCTCAAAGCATCTGACCACACCAAGATCGGTGTGATAAAATGCTTTCCCAATTTCCCAATGGCGCTGTTTACATCCGGCGAAATCTAAGTCATAAAATGCTCGTAGCTTCCGGTTTCTTAGGCCATAGAGATGTTTGGAGCCACTCTGGTCTCTGATCAGCTCTATGGTCAGCTGGCTGAATCACCGGCTGCATTTTCAGGTTCCCTGTTGAGACAGGAGAGCCAGAGAAAAACACGGAAGACGTTGGGGGGGGGAGGGGCATTCCCTCCCACTGCTTGTAAAAGCAGTCTAGAGGCTAATTAGCCGCTAGGATTGCTTTTACATGAAAGCCGACCGCTGGCTGAAAAGAATGATACCAAGATGATACCTAAACCTGCAGGCATCATTCTGGTATAACCACTCAAAGTCGTGAATGGCGTACCTGAAGACAAAAAAATGGTTAACAATAAAGCACAGTAAACGGTAAGGTATAAAAAATTGCATACCTGAAAAGCAAACATGATAAAACATAATAACAATAAAACATTGCAGAATATAATACAGTAAAAAAGAACAGAACAATAGAGAGAGAGAATAGAGAGAGAAAGAACAATAAAACGACAACTATTTTTTTTTTATTTTATATTTTTGTATGTGTTTTTTTTTTTTTTTACACTTTTTTTTGTAACTAACTTTTATAACTGTAACCGGTTCCAGGTTCGGGTCTCTCAAAATGCGATGGCATCTTGGGAGACCCTGTGAAAGTGTGCCTAGTCTGTGCAATGCTGTACCCTACGCTAATACTCAGCTAGTGAATGGTAGCGTTCAAAACATTCACCAATGCAAAGACCAGGATTGTCAGGACAGGAGGGACAATAATAGCGGGTGTCACGCCTATATCCGCGTTTGCTGCAGACACGACATCTTTTTTGGGGGGTTCGTTGGGTAGGGGTACTCGGGAGGACATAAAGAAAATGCCTCTCATGCAGCCGACTGCATTTGGTTGGGGATGTGAATGGGGGAAGTACGGGCGCTGCAGAAGTGGTGGGTTCCCAATTAGGATTGGCGAATGCAGCAGGAAGGGCACTATGGACACGACGGGCCTGTGTTCGTCTTCTTGGTGGCAGCGGGACACTACTTGTGCTTGCCACCTCACCAGCTTGAACTGCACTTATGGGACTCGCCACGTCACCAAGTGTTACTGCAGTGCTGGTTTGACTACGACCGGGGTGTACTAGGCCGCTGGTGCTTGCCAGTTCACCAAAACGCTACCAAAAAAACTGTTAGCGATCGCAAGGATCAGGCCTGACTCTGCGAACGCTGCAGTTATGCGTTTAGTGTTTTGTAAGTGACAGTGATCGATCGATACTGCACTTGGGTGGGCTGGGCTGGGCCGGGCGGAGGGGCAAAACGCAGGTGCTAGCAGGTATCTGGGCTGATCCCGCTAACACTGCGTTTGTGGGAACCCTAAACTGCTGGGGACGCTAGTATAGATCTGATCGGATCAGATATTGATCCGATCAGATACTATACCACTAAGGGAGGCGTATGCTGCGTGCGTGGGTGTTAGCGGTACTGGCGCTAATCTGACGCTGCCTGGGGCTGGTGCTTGCCAGTTCACCAAAACGCTACCAGAAAAACTGTTAGCGATCGCAGGGATCAGGCCTGACTCTGCGAACGCTGCAGTTATGTGTTTAGTGTTTTGTAAGTGTCAGTGATCGATCGATACTGCACTTGGGTGGGCTGGGCTGGGCCGGGCGGAGGGGCAAAACGCAGGTGCTAGCAGGTATCTGGGCTGATCCCGCTAACACTGCGTTTGTGGGAACCCTAAACTGCTGGGGACGCTAGTATAGATCTGATCAGATCAGATATTGATCCGATCAGATACTATACCACTAAGGGAGGTGTACGGTGCGTGCGTGGGTGTTAGCGGTACTGGCGCTAATCTGACGCTGCCTGGGGCTGGTGCTTGCCAGTTCACCAAAACGCTACCAAAAAAACTGTTAGCGATCGCAGGGATCAGGCCTGACTATGCGAACGCTGCAGTTATGCGTTTAGTGTTTTGTAAGTGACAGTGATCGATCGATACTGCACTTGGGTGGGCCGGGCAGAGGGGCAAAACGCAGGTGCTAGCGGGTATCTGGGCTGATCCCGCTAACACTGCGTTTTCGGGAACCCTAAACTGCTGGGGACGCTAGTATAGATCTGATCGGATCAGATATTGATCCGTACAGATACTATACCACTAAGGGAGGCGTATGCTGCGTGCGAGGGTGTTAGCGGTACTGGCGCTAATCTGACGCTGCCTGGGGCGACGCATATCACCGCCGGGCGATCAGGGGGCTAAACCTTTATTAGGTAATAAACGGCGGGTGCCCTGACACTATAAAAAATAAACAAACTAACCAGCGTCACCCGTAACACTTATATGGTGATCAGTGGTGAAAGGGTTAACTAGGGGGCAATCAAGGGGTTAAAACATTTATTAGATAGTATATGGGGGTCCCTGTCGCTATAAAACGCTGACGGCGAACCTAAATATTTACGTTCCTAACTAGCGTCACCAGCGACACTAATACAGCGATCAGAAAAATGATCGCTTAGTGACACTGGTGACAGGGGGTGATCAAGGGGTTAAAACTTTATTAGGGGGGGTTAGGGGGGTATCCTAGACCTAAAGGGGGGTAATATTCACTGCCCTAACACTGTAACTGTCACAAACTGACATTATGCAGTAATCAGAAAAAAAAAAAAAAAAAAAATACTGCTAATGTCAGTTTGTGACGGGGGGGGGGGTGATTGGGGGGGGATCGGGGGGCGATCGGGGGGGGATCGGGGGTGTAAGGTATGCCTGGCATGTTCTACTGTGTGTGTTTGTGTGTTGTGCACTTACATGTCTTCTCTCCTCGGCGCTGGGACGGAAACTGCCAGACCGAGGAGAGATGACATCACATCCTCTGCCTGTGTGAAACTATACACAGGCAGAGGAGGATTCCCATTGGCTGGGAGCGATCGCGAGGGGGGGGCCACGATCGGATGGTCTCCCCCTCGCCTCCCGACGCTCCCAGTCAGATGCCGACCGCCGATGGCACCGGGGGGGGGTCCGATCGGACCCCCCGCCCGCGGGAGGCAGATCACGTACAGGTACGTGATTCTGCCTGCCCGTGCCATTCTGCCGACGTATATATACGTTAGGCGGTCGGCAAGTGGTTAAAGAGTTAAGAAAATAAAGAAAAATAAACTCACATTAACCACGTACATTTACTGCAGGGCTGTGTCTCCTGTGAGTAGAATCATGTACAGGTACTTGATTCTGCACTTGCGGGGCTGCTGCTGTGATTGGACACACCAAGAGCTAATCAGCGGGTCCGGCAGATCGTTTCCAACAGAGGCAGAACGGTGGTCTGCCGATGTAAACAAGTCAGATCGCCATTCTGTTAGTAGGGAAGACCGAGATCCTGTGTTTCTGCTAAACAGGAACACAGATCTGTCTTCCCACATTTAAAGCACCTCTCCCACACAGTTAGAAAGCACTTCCTAGGAACACATTTAACCTTTTGATCGCCCCTGGTGATAACCCCTTCCCTGTCAGTGTCATTAGTACAGTAACCATTAATAGTAAAAAAATAAATAAAAATTCTTCAAAAATATACCATAGCATATTGGGATTTTTACCAAAAACATGTAGCAAAATACATATTGGCCTAAACTGATAAAGAAATTAGATTTTTTACAATTTTTTGCGAAACACCCAGGTGAGTAAGTAAGTCTCCTTACCAGTTGAAAAGACCAATATGTTGGTCTCACCAAGCCCAGGGAATTATGGTCTCCCAAAAACCTTAAAGGAACTTCAGGGCTGTGGCATCTGTGTCATCAGAGAGGATGAAAGGGACCAGGGGCTGCTCCGTCTGTGGTAGGCAGTATCACTTTCAGCTTCAGAGTCAGGGACTGTCCGAGTTCATCCAGCAGAATCTGATCCACCAGACCCTCACCAACTGCAATCAACATCATTCCCTGGGCTCGGTGAGACCAACATATTGGTCTTTTCAGCTGGTAAGGAGACAACTTACTCACCTGGGTGTTTCGCTTCATTGGATAAGGGACTCCTTTTCTCATCACAGTGCCGATCGCACTATTCACTGGCCACCCCCTTTTTTTCCTCTTGCAAATGTATTGGAACTCTGAATACTGCTATTGTGGATTACACTGATCCACATCTGAGGATCACCAATGCTATTTTGTTTGTGTGCATATCAATTATGTATATGTGATTTATTTTTATGCCACCGGGTGATTTAATTTTCATAACAATAGCACATTTTAACGACTTACCGACTGCCGCACGACAATGTACGTCCAAACTTTGAACGGGGATATCGTTGTTATGGCAGCAGCTAGCTGGCATAACCCCGGTATCCCTGTTTTCGTGTGGCGGACGGCTTTCAGATAAAAGTGGTACCTGTGGCGGATTCGCCGTGAGATCACTTTTATCGGTGGCGGGAGAGGGGCCCCCCCTCCCGCCGCGATCCGGTGCCCTCCGCCGCTACCGACGGCTCCGGTAAGCGGCGGAGGGCACCAGATCGCATCTGTCTCCGCCCTGTGCCTGGAGACGAGTGATGCTAAGATGGGCCCCCACTCGTCTCCATGACACTGCTGGGCGGAAGCGACGTCAAAACGTCACTTCCGTCCACGCCTCTTAAAGGCACATTTTTTCAAATGTAATTTTTTTAAATGACTTTTTTTTTTTTTTTTTATATTGTATTTTAGTGTAAATATGAGATCTGAGGTCTTTTTGACCCCAGATCTCATATTTAAGAGGTCCTGTCATGCTTTTTTCTATTACAAGGGATGTTTACATTCCTTGTAATAGGAATAAAAGTGACACAATTTAAAAAAAAAAAAAACAGTGTAAAAATAAATAAAATAATGTAAAATAAATAATAAAAATTAAAAAAAAAATGTTTTTAAACCCCCCCGTCCCGACGAGCTCGCGCGCAGAAGCGAACGCAAGTAGCACCCGCATATGAAAACGGTGGTCAAACCACACATGTGAAGTATCGCCACGACCAGTAGAGCGAGAGCAATAATTCTAGCTCTAGACCTCCTCTGTACCGCAAAATATGCAACCTGTAGAATTTTTTAAACGTCGCCTATGGAGATTTTTGAGGGTAAAAGTTTGACGCCATTCCACGAGCGGGCGCAATTTTCAAGCGTGACATGTTGGGTATCAATTTACTTGGTGTAACATTATATTTAAAAAAAAAATTGGGCAAACTTTACTGTTGTCTTATTTTTTTATTCAAAAAAGTGAATTTTTTCCAAAAAAGTGCACTTTTAAGACCGCTGCGAAAATACGGTGCAAAAAAAAGTATTGCAAGGACCGCCATTTTATTCTCTAGGGTGTTAGAAGAAAAAACATATATAATGTTTGGAGGTTCTAAGTAATTTTCTAGCAAAAAAACCCTGTTTTAAACATGTAAACACCTAAAATCCAAAACGAGGTCGTTCCTTAAGTGGTTAATATTGTCTGCTTAAGTTTTCTGGTTCAGTTTGTTTTCACTTAATTTATATTTCTTCTGCTTCAAGAATTTAGCGCTGCACTAATATATATATATATATATATATATATATATATATATATATATATATATACATATATATAATTCATTACATATCTGAGTGCAGAACCACCACTTACATAAGGGTCCCCTGAGCCCCCCCCATTGCATCAGGGTCCCCAGAGAACCTCCCCTTACATCAGGGTCCCCAAAGAACCTCCCCTTACATCAGGGTCCCCAGAGAGCCTCCCCTTACATCAGGGTCCCCAGAGAACCTCCTCTTACATCAGGGTCCCCAGAGAACCCCCTCCTTACATCAGGGTCCCCAGAGAACCCCCTCCTTACATCAGGGTCCCCAGAGAGCCCCCCCCTTACATCAGGGTCCCCAGAGAGCTCCCCCCTTACATCAGGGTCCCCAGAGAGCCCCCGACCCCCCCCTTACATCAGGGTCCCCAGAGAGCCCCCCTTTACATCAGGGTCCCCAGAGAGCCTCCTCTTACATCAGGGTCCCCAGAGAGCCCCCCTTACATCAGGGTCTCCAGCGAGCCCCCATACATCAGGGTCTCCAGAGAGCCCCCCCATACATCAGTGTCCCCAGAGAGCCCCCCATACATCAGGGTCCCCAGAGAGCCCCCCCCATACATCAGGGTCCCCAGAGAGCCCCATACATCAGGGTCCCCAGAGAACCCCCCATACATCAGGGTCCCCAGAGAGCCCCCCTATACATTAGGGTCCCCAGAGAGCCCCCCATACATCAAGGTCCCCAGAGAGCCCCCCCTACATCAGGGTTCCCAGAGAGCCCCCCATACATCAGGGTCCCCAGAGAGCCTCTTCCTTACATCAGGGTCCCCAGAGAGCCCCCCATACATCAGGGTCCCAAGGGAGCCCCCCCATACATGAGGGTCCCCAGAGAGCCCCCCTATACATCAGGGTCCCCAGAGAGCCCCCCCATACATCAGGGTCCCCAGAGAGCCCCATACATCAGGGTCCCCAGAGAGCCCCCCATACATCAGGGTCCCCAGAGAGCCCCCCTATACATTAGGGTCCCCAGAGAGCCCCCCCATACATCAAGGTCCCCAGAGAGCCCCCCCTACATCAGGGTTCCCAGAGAGCCTCTTCCTTACATCAGGGTCCCCAGAGAGCCCCCCATACATCAGGCTCCCCAGAGACCCCCTATACATAAGGGGCCCCAGAGAGCCCCCATACATCAGGGTCCCCAGAGAGCCCCCCCATACATCAGGGTCCTCAGAGAGCCCCCCATACATTAGGGTCCCCAGAGAGCCCCCCCCATACATCAGGGTCCCCAGACTTAACCCCCCAGAGGTTCCCTTGTACCTGGTGCCTGGGGACCGTGGGATCTCACTGGGGATTGTAGTTCTCTTCCTGATTCTGTACAGTGGAGATGGGAGGAGCCTCTGACCCAGGCAGCAGTCGGCAACAGTGTACAAGCAGAGCAACTCACTTGTACACTGAAGAGTGAAACTTGTAGCTGCCCGGGTCAGAGGCCCCTCCCCTCTCCACTGTATACACACTGGAGGAGAAATACTAGCCCCAGGGAGATGCCGCGAGCACCACAGAGCTGCTGATTGACGCCTCCCACTCTCCCCACTCCCCCCACTGCATCCCAAACTGAAAGCCAGAGGTGCAGGGGGAGATGCTGTGTCTTGGGCCCCCCCACAGCGGCAGAACGGCTCCGACGCAACGTGACTGCCAGCAGCATACCCCTAGATCCGACGAGCGGGAGCTTCCCACAGGCTCCCTACTGGCCACGGGCCCTCAGTTGGCGTCCGAATGCCCGAATGGTCAGTCCGCCCCTGGAGGCAATGGATCTCAAGGAGTAAAGTTTGGGAGTAGGGACGCCACCCCCGACTCACCAAAAGAGAAATAGCAAGTGGACTATTGCGGTACAAGAGGTATAGCTAATAATACAAATTACTTATAAAAATTTCACAAAATTTATTTATACAAAAAAAGCAAAAAAACAACAAGACATATAGTTAAAAGGTTCAGATGACTAAAGCTGTAGGGTTCCTTGCATTGGAAGTGGTACCACCTGATGTTAGGGGAGGTGACCGAGATAAGATATTACTACAAAGAGAAGCCCTTTGGATAGAAAGGCTTAATGCCACTGTCCCCCCTGGGTTTGAACGAAGTTAACTCCTTACTCTAACAGATCGATCAGCGCCTCCCCATTATCCTAATGTGCAACTGTCTCCTTGGGTCAACTAATCTCCTGCCAGCTATTCAGCCCGCTCTATCTATTACCCATGATTGCATTCCCAATTTGGGAACTTATAATTTGAGGACATTCAATTTTTTTTTTTTTGCTTTGTTCATTTTTCTTGAACACTTAACACTTTTTGCATGTTTAATTCATTTATATTTATGGTTAGTATATCAATTGTTGTATTTGTTTTTTATGATTACTGTTAATTATTTTTTTTGGGCTCTTTGCCTTTGTCTCTGGGTGGTTGATGGCAATTGACTCCCCCTGACTTCGTTTTTATCCCCGGCGATGGGTAGGTTCCCTGGTGGTCAGGTGCAGGCTTTCCCCTGGTATATGCCGCCCTGGCTGCTTGCACTGACCTCATTGAGGACCTCGGTCCCACCCTCCCTCTGCAGGCTTGTGTGCGATACATCGCGTGCACTCCTTGCCTAGGTACAGCCCAATGGCTTGGAATGCGCGCGCATCAGGCATGCATTATCCCCAGCCTAGTGGCCTCGAGGCCAGTGCGCAGGCGTTCGTGCGCTGTCCCCGCGCGCGCGCACTGCGGGACCCTTGACCCCGTGATGTGTGGGACCCTGATGCCATCCCCACGTCACGAGGTTGAAGGGGATTTTTATATGGTGGATATACACCGCCATAGACCCAGGCCAGAAGAAGACCCAGATGAGCCCTGGAAGACAGCACCACTGGTAAGCCCCACTTTATGCATATACCTATGCCTGGTCACACCTATGTAGGTGTTAGATAGCTGCACCATACTTTACCATTATAAACATATTTAACAGGCTATCAATTATGTCCCTGGTTTGATCTTACCTTTTTTAGATCTTGGACATCGCTCTTCATGTTCTCATGCCTATTGCTATTTAGCTTCGATGCTGCCAACTTAGACCCACTCAAACCTGTGACGCTGACATACTCCCATGGCTTCAGAGTTCTGGGCTCCATACATTAACATATATTTGACATAGGTAGATGTCAGTCTTTTTATTTTCTGTTTCACCACTTTTTGGCTTTTAGCCTTTGATCTCTTCACCTGCTTTATTCACCACTAGGTTTTTTACACATTTTTTTGCATGATATCCTACTGAACACCTCACGGTTGTATTTTATTTTATCGGTTATTTGTCCCCTGTGGTACCTGGCTTTTAATCCCCTCACTGATAGCACCTTGTCCTTTTCTTTCATGTCTCTTCCCTGTTTTCACTGTCAATCATTGTCCCTGCACTTTATGTCCTTCCCATATCCCTTTTTCTTGTCCCCCTCCCTTTTCTTTCCCCTTTCTTCCCCCTCCTCTTTCCCTTCTCCCATTCCTTCCCTGTTTCCTTTCCTCCTCCTCAATTTATTACTTCAACATTTATGACTGACACCTGCATTGATCATATGAATTTTCACCCCCATATTTACTTCACACAGACTTTGGCCGGTGTTTTATACCCCCTTCCCAATCGCCGGGGGAGACCCAGTCAGGTTACCTCATTGCTGCACACCCCCTGAGGCTCGGATAAGCAGTTCCATCACTTTTTTTCATCTCCCCCATTATATAATTGTATGAAATTTTGTATATGGTATTTATCCTTTGTATTTTGTAAACATGTCGAAATATCATGTCATCTAAACCTTTTAACTATATGTCTTGTTGTTTTTTTTGCTATTTTTGTATAAATAAATGTTGTGAAATTTTTATCAGTAATTTGTATTATTCGCTATACCTCTTGTACCGCAATAGTCCACTTGCTATTTCTCTTTTGGTGTGTCGGGGGTGGGGTCCGTACTCCCAAATTTTTCTCCTCAATTAATTTGGACGATGGTACATCTTACTAAGATATACTTTGCTTGATTTGTACAGTGAGGCTATACACTTTCTATAGCAATGGATCTCAAGGTGACTGAATGCATCCATTTGCAAAGTCAGCGTTGCACTGTATGGAGGGATTGATGGCCACACCTTCTTTCTGGTAATGGTGGTGGGGTTACAGGACACTGTGCAGGACACAGTGGGTTGATTTACCAAAGCCAAATAGACTGTGCTCCAGACTGTGCAAATGAGCTTAGTAAATGAGGTAAAGCTTCACTTTGCAAAGAATACCCAATCACATGCAAAGAAAATAAAAAACAGCATTTAGGCTTGCATATGATTGGATGATGAAAGTCAGCAGATATTCTGCTCGTTTACTATTCTCTGGAGCAATTGCTCTTGCTGAGTGCAACTGCAATTTGCAAAGTGCACAGTCTATTTGCCTTTGGTAAATAAACCCCAGTGTGTGTACCCAATACAAGCATGTTGTGTGTCTGTATAGTGTTCTTTACCTCTGAATGGCCAGCCAAAGGATGAAAACTGACCATGCTAATATAGATCAGCTTCTGTGTTTTGTGTGGTCAGTTTAGAGCAAGGAAAAAAGGTTACTGGCAGGATCAGTCAGGTACTTCAGATGGAAGATTTCTCTAGGTTTTGTTGAGGTGAAATTCAGAATCAAAAGCTGCATCGTATACACTACTGGGTATTCCTGTTGGTATAGTAGGCATGTTTTTTGCCTACTGGCATGTAGTCAGGTGCAGTCTACTTTCTCCACTGCAGGTGGCGCTCTTCCACAGCGGCGCTGCAGTTTGAGAGGAAGTCAAGAGGAACATAGTTCTTCTATGGTTTCCTGGGTCACTGGAGAAGCATCCAATTGGATGTTGCCGCCTCATGTGACTCTGGTAACCAGATTTGACACTCATTTTGCAGATTGGTAGAATAGGAACAGGTACCCTGCCTGGTAAGGATGGTACGAGAGGCAGGGAAAGGTTCCTGATGAGGAGGGAAAGCATAGGGCTTGCAACTTTGTTGGACACCTATTTGGGCACAAGATGGCCAGGCAGCATTCTTCCCCTCTTTACAGACACTGTCAGTTCCGCTGCATTCTGCTCTCTACATGCTGTTGGAACTGTACCTGTTTCTGGTTGGGCTGCCTTCCCACCGGGTTATTTGTGAACTGTCTGCATTATTTCAATACATGTTCTTTCATTGCACTGAGACTGAGTTACTCTCTCTGCACCTTCCATATTGTAATATTACTGAATTTGACTGCAATTTTTTTCACTATTAAAAAGAACAAAGCTACTCTGACCTGAGCTGCACTTACCAAATCCTTTTGATTGGATATCTTACTATCTTACCTGAGGAAAATAAAGGGGATTTACAGTCCGTGTTAAGTGCCCTTTTTAAGTACTAATTATTGTAAGATTAAGCAAGAAATTGATTTACACCGTTTCTACATTCATATTCATGTATATAAAATTCAATAAAGGGGTATTCTGCTTCATAAGTTCCACAGTGCAGATGATTGCAAACAGTCACAGTGCTGTTCTTTGGAGATACTAGCTTTTAAGTGTGGCCATAAACATAGACATGGGTGGTTGGCTATGCAGGAATTAAAGTGATTGTTAAAGCGTAACTCCACTTTTGTTGAGAAAAAAATGCATTCTCCTCTGGGTGATCTATGTACATTAAAAGGATTTTAACATTTTGTTATTCTTAAGAAATCACTGTTTGTTCCTCTGTGCCCCTGTGCTAAGTGAGTCTAATGAGAGTGGTTTTATAATTATCAATCAGCTGTGCACCTGCAAGGCTCTAATGAGGAAAGCTGCTGGGCCTGCATCACTTTAGCCATGATTTCCTATTAAAGGTATCTCACCAAAAATGACATTTTTGTTGCAGGGGATGCCTGAAATCTGACTTGTATCTTAGTGCAGATTTTTAGGAAAATTGATGTGCCAATCACACAAGCAAGAAATTAAGTTTCTGGGGGGTGTTATGTACACACTCTGTGTACAAAACAGCTCCAGGTAGCCATATTGCATTGCATTTTCAGAAAACTACAGAGCTGCAAATTGAAAAGGAAAAGTAATTTTTAACAAAATTCAATAATAATATGGTTTGTGTCGAAATTGTAGACGCCAGCCCTCAAATTGATTTCTGGCAAGCGTGGGCTGCCTCGGAGAGGGGGGGGCGAGCACCAACGGCAGGCGGGGTTAAATGGGAGCTGTTCTCCCAGCAATCACCCAGGGGAAGAGAGAGGGGAGGAAGAGGCGAGCTGGCTGGATCATCAGAGTGGGGATTGCCCGCTGTAACAGCTTTCATTTGAATTGCTGTATGCTCGCGGTCACAAGCAGTCCCGCCTCCTAACCCATCGCCTGTGACAGACAGAACATGTCCCGGCATTGGACGTGGACAGTCAAAGGCGCCAGGGCAGGAGGCAGGACTGTGCGTGACTGCGAGTAGATGGCAATTCAAAAGAAAGCTGCTACAGCGGGCAATCCCTGCCCTGTGATGATCCGGCCGCCCTCTCTCTTCCTCTGCACAGGTCACACTACAATGATGGGCGCAGGTCACATTGCAATGATGTGCACAGGCGAGGCTGCATTGATGGCCACTGGTCATGCTGCAATGATGGGCACAGGCGAGGCTGCATTGGTGGGCACAGGTCATGCTGCAATGATGGGCATGGGTGAGTCTGCATTGGTGGGCACTGGTCTTGGCTGCATTGGTGGGCACTGGTCTTGGCTGCATTGATGGGCACAGGTGAGGCTGCATTGGTGGGCACTGGTCATGTTGCAATGATGGGCACAGGTGAGGCTGCATTGATGGGCACAGGTGAGGCTGCACTGATGGGCACTGGTCGGTTTGCATTGATGGGCACAGATGAGGCTGCATTAATGGGCACAGGTGAGGCTGCATTGATGAGCACAGGTGAGGCTGCATTAATTGGCACTGGTCATGCTGCTGTGATGGGCACAGGGGAGGCTGCATTGATGGGCACAGGTGTGGCTGCGTTGATTGACACAGGTGAGGCTGTGTTGATAGGCACAGGTGAGGCTGCGTTGATGGGCAAAGTAAGGCAAAGTAAGGCAAAGTAAGACAGGATTGTTAAAGCATATCTAAACCCCCAAAATATAATTATATTGACTTACCAGTTTTTAGATGTGGTGGCTGATTTGTTTCCTTTTCTCAGTTTTTCCCTTTTATTTTCACCTTGTGATACTACCAGTAATACACTTCCTGTCCTAGAGTGACAACAGTCACTTACTGCACTGTATAAAGGAGCAGCATTGTCACCCTAGGCTGTGTTTCTGATTTTGACTACAAGCACCTCCCTTTCCCATCATCTCCATCACAAGAAGAGTAGTGCTCTGTAGTTCAAAGAAGATAGCTTTTAATTAAGTGGACAGCAAGTTACAACAACACTGGGTTTCTGACAGATTTTTATTTGTTCTAGCAGAAAATGTATTTAGCCAGAAAAAATAAACCAAATGCAGCCTCCATATCTAAGCACTTGTAACCTGTTATGTATAAAATTTTTGTTCTCGGGTTTAGATCTACAACCGTGTAGGACTAAGTGTAAGGCTGGAGTTCGCCCTTAAACAGACAGTCCTATATGACTTCTATATACAATATTATTCTTGATAGAAATACTCTGACAATAAAACAATTGAATAATTCAACACATTGGTACAATTTCTTAGATATAAACCATACATAGCATCTTAAAAATGTTTTTTTTTTATCTAGTAAAATAGAACATTTTTTGAAAAGTCTAAATTTTAAATGAGAGTGTAGCTAAAGCCAAAGATGTTTTTTCAATCTGGATATAATGGCAATGGGTTAGAAGCTCCGTTAGATTTTATTGTTGTTTGTGTCCCCACTAAAGGTGGCCATAGAAGGATCAATATTCAGCTGGTTTAGCAGGGACCGGCCGAGTTTTGATCCATGTGTGGCTACTGCAGTTGAACAGAAGTCCATCTACCGATCCACTTATGTTCAACAGCCCTGTTGGATAAAAGCAGTTCAATCAGCAGCTAACCCAACCCTAAACTGTGTATTCTGACAGCGGGGAAGATTCCCCCGCTGTCAAAATACAGTAGCACAGTGGGGAGGATTCCCCCATCTACCACAAATGTGTAGATGGGGGAATTGGTTCAGTTTTTATTGTTGAGCCCACTGGCTGAACAAAAGTAACCAAACCATGTAAGGCCAGCTTGAGTAGTTTTACGCCTCTTTATATCTCCTAATGGCCACTGTCATTGGGACTAAAAGTGAGGAAAAATCCAAAATTTTCAATTGTCACCAGAACAGCAATATAAGGGAAATCTTTCAACGGGACCACTTTTTAGGAAGTCATTTACCTCATTTGGAGAGATTTTCTCTCCAAAAGCAAATCTCCCCAAAAGAATACAGTTGGCAAAAATAATTCAGGGGTTTTACCAATTCCCTACCCCATCCAAAGTAATAATAATAATAAAAAAAAAAACTCATTTAATAACTACCACCTACTATTTTTTCTTCATGCATAAAAAACATTTAACTGATAATCTACTATTTTATAAAATTTAACATTTCATATCTTATTGCTAAAAATGCATTTAGCAGCTATAAATTGATTATTTTCCTTCACCTAGCCTATAACCTAGACCTATAAATAACTATATTCACATAAAGGGAATCTGTAAAATAATTGACAATTACAAGTTAACACAAGATCAGTAAAAGAGCATACGTTTGAGAGTCAATTGTCCTAACTATAGTCATAGTTTTACTTACCTGTGCAAGGTGTCCATGATTTCACACCAATGGTCAGGCCCAACGATGTCCAGTTCAAGATAGTCCAAACACAAACCAGAAGAATTGCAGACATCAGTGGACTTTAAACATGCGTTCCATGTACAGTATTAACAAATCTGCTTTCTTTGTGTTAAACCCACACCTTGATAAGAAATAGCACCCAAGTTCTCATGGCCATTGAAAAATGTCAAAGTCTCTAGTCATCCTGTATAAAATACTCTGCAATGTTAAGGGGCATTTACAGAAAATTCCATAATTTCTTCCTGAATTTCAAATAAGTCATAATGTCTTTTATACCATGTATGAGCCTTATTTTTCTCAGAAGTCAACAGTTCCCAAACTCATGTAAAAGAAGCAGCAGAGCCAGCTGTTTGCTCACGACACAGCAGGTGAGGTTGTGTATGTGTGAGGGATGAGCAGGTGAGTGTACAGGGAGAAGCCAGATATCCAGACATTCAAATGAGTTTGTTCCCAGTCATTTTCTCCTCTTCAGGATCTTTTCATCTTTTGCCCAGCCCTCCCCAGGTGAAGGAATTTCCCACTGTAAATGACTCTGCTCTTACAAAGAATATATTACTAACATAGGTGGAGCTACAAGCATGCTGTGCACCTGAGTGTGCTTAGTGCAAGTGTCTCAGGTACATAGATAGAAAGTATCTTTCACTTATCAACACATTTCAAAACCAGTAATTTCAATCATAGGATTACAGAGCAACAATTCTTCTTATACTGTTGCTGTTCTTTCTTTCTTTCTTTCTTTCTTTCTTTCTTTCTTTCTTTCTTTCTTTCTTCTTTTTTTCTTTCTTTCTTTCTTTCTTTCTCTTTCCTTCCTTCCTTCCTTAAATGCAGCGACATCATCCCACTTGTGCTCTATTGAGAAATAACTTTTTTCTTTCTTTCTTTCTTTCTTTCTTTCTTTCTTTCTTTCTTTCTTTCTTTCTTTCTTTCTTTCTTTCTTTCTTTCTTTCTTTCTTTCTTTCCTTGCTTCCTTAAATGCAGTGACATCATCCCACTTGTGCTCTATTGAGAAATAACTTACTTCTTTCTTTCTTTCTTTCTTTCTTTCTTTCTTTCTCTTTCTTTCTTTCTTTCTTTCTTTCTTTCTTTCTTTCTTTCTTTCTTTCTTTCTTTCTTTCTTTCTTTCTTTCTTTCTTTCTTTCTTTCTTTCTTTCTTTCTTTCTTTCTTTCTTTCTTTCTTTCTTTCTTTCTTTCTTTCTTTCGTTCGTATTCCACTGATAACTCTTACTTCCTCTGCTGGACTGCCAGGAGGGACTTGTAGTTGTGTGGCAGGTGATGATGTGGTTGTGCAGCTGAGCCATGCACAGAAATTCAAAAAATGACAGAAGCCTGTGTGAAAAAGAACCCCAGATTCTGTTTGGGAGAGGGGGTCCTGCAGACAGTGGCCATGATTTTATGTTCAGAAAGATGGACTTATCTTTTAGGCTAGGTTCACACTGCTGCAGTGCGAATTTAGCGCGATTTTGATCCGATTGCGTTGCAAATTTGCATTGCGAATTCTTTGTGTGTTCTTGCGATTCTACTGCAAATTTTGCAATCTATGGAGCTGAATTCGCATTGCACACGGATCAAACTCGGACAGGACCCTTTTTTTACGCAGCTTAAATTCGCAACGCATTGATGTGAACAGCACTCATGGAAAACAATGTTATTAAAATGACTTGCGAATTTGAGCGATCGCAGCGGCTCAAATTCGCAATAAAATTCGCAGCAGTGTGAACCTAGCCTTAAAGGAAACCTCTAGTGAGAAAAATAAGTAAAATAAACTGGTTGCCTGCCTGTCACCTACTGTTAATGATGTCATTCATATTTCTCTCTACAGGTTTAATTCAATTCTTTATTGTGGATATTTAATAATATGCTACAGCAATATTACTTTTTTAACCGTTATCTTTTGCTATTATTTTACACTTTATTGTCATAGCTACATAGCTTATATAGTATATTGCATTTGTGAGCAACAGTACATTGAGTATTTTCAGTAAAACAAATACTATTATCAGTAGAGGGTACGAGGAAACCTATATTTATGTAGCAATATCTATGTAAAATAAGTGAAAAGTGCTTTATCTGTACAAGCATCTCAAATGCAAATATGAAAACTGATACATAATAGAGTGTGTGCATGTGTGTGTAAAGCACTTTATTTACTGAATAGGCTGCTAAAGAGCAGAAAATATTCATTACTGGTGAGCAACATCTTTGGAATTAGTCAAAAACCTTACAATAAAACTGACACAGACATACACTAACAAGCCCACTTAGGTACTGTGAGCCTTGTATTGCACATTGCAGTTAAATACCATGCAACCACAAAGCATTTTGAATCTCAGTTCAAAACATCATTACTTTCTATGTTCGGTACTGTATTATCAGCTGAATATAATAATGAAGCCCTGCATGGCCATTCTTCTCATTCTTATACAGTCATGTTTTACTTACTGTAGCTCAGTTGAGATTTCTGGAAGATATATATATATATATTATATATGTCAACTTTTAAGCAGCTGAAAAAGCAACACTAGCCAGTCAAAGAGTTAATGCTCTATCAAACTAAGCAAAGTGATGGCTGCACTGAGATGAAAAGCTCAGATGTGTTTGTTGACCCACTGAGCCATGAAGTCCTACACTGGTAAGTAACCTAAGAAATATCCATTGCTGTCTGATCATGCACTTCTCAAGTCAAACATTAACAGCCCCTGAGATTTATATTTACTCATGAATGTAAGAGTTTCAGGTCATTTTGGTCAGTAAAAAATGACCAGAGTATAAACTCAAACTTAGTTCCTAACTCTTCATAGCTGAACATTATAAATGATCTTTATTCACTTCATAAAGCATGATTGCAACCAACGCATAAATAGTCAGCCACATGTACTTTATAGTCTTTTGCTGGCATGTCACAGGTGTCCCTTTCCTAAATGAATATTGCTTCCTCATATAGAAGGCAACTTATATGTTCAATAAAGGGCTAGGGACTACATGGGCAAATACTTGGCTGAGCATGGATGGATGGATGGCTGGATGAGGCTGCAATGGGCACAAATCAGTGCTGTGGGCACTACAGATCCAGCCCACAGCACTGCTGCACCCGATCTCTCCCCTCTCCACTCATACTGTACTGATCGGTACAGAGAGGGGAGAGAGGAACCAGACAGGACGCCGGTTTGTTTACAAGTGATCGCTCCTTCATTTGACGGAGCGATCACGTAGTAAACGTCCGCTGTCAGCGGCCATTTACCTTGATCCGTGATGGATGAACCAGCGGTCACGGATATTTCCGGGGGCGCGCGGGTGCGGGATTCTGGGAGGACGTCAATGTACGCCCTCCCAGAGTTATCGAGCCGCGCTGTAGTCGTCATTCGGCTATGGCGCAGTTGTTAACTGGTTAATATAAGGACACTTACCTGTTCAGGGATCCAGTGCTCTCCTCACTCGGGCTTTTGGGTCATATACTATATAGACCATTTACATATATACTATACACATGGCTGGCTTTCCCAGTGCTATTTGACCACTTGGACATACACTTTTGTTGCAGCTGTCAATCATGTTGGACATTGAGGGACATTAAGGGTTACACTTTTTGGCTAGTTCTTTTGCTAGTTCCCTCCCTTTAACTCTTGGGATAGATACACCTTGCTGCCTCCTGTTGATTGATTGGCTTTTGAGCCATTCAACTACCTGCATATGGTGTCAGAGTGAAACCTGCAACGCCCTCTGGGGGGTATATATGGATGGATTAGCATTATGGGATTATGGGATCTTTTCATGGCCCCACACTCCACATGTTGAGGACACACTTATCATGATAAGCAGTCTTACTTTTCACTTGCATGTAACACAAAACTTGTTGTTTACACCTGTGCTATAGAGTCCATGTGTCACATTTTGTTTGTTTATATTTTTCATCAGTTTCTCTTTTATTGCTGTTTCTCTCAATATTCCTCTGTATCTTTATACAACTTTAGATCCCATCTGCCTCCATACCCATACTCATACTTGATTGGCCTGTATACTATGTAGACCTTTTCCATTATTTACTACATACACCCATATATATGGTTGGGTTCCCAGGTATATACTTCATTATCAGATATGCTCATAATATTTTCTGATTGGGTCATACACTATATAGACCCTTCATACATATATATTACACATATGGTTGGCCTTCCTAGTACTTATTTGACCATCTAAATATACATTTTTGTTGCAGCTGCCAATCACGTTGGACATTGAGGGACATCAAAAGGTACTCTCTGGCTCTCGTGCTATGCTTGACCTCCATTGGTTGCGGGGGGTCTTTGCTGGTTCCTTTCCTTCAGCTCCTGGGACAGACACACCTTGCCCCCACCTGTGGGTTAATTGGCTTTTAAGACGTTGGCCTAGTGCATATGTGAGTATGGGACCTCTTTGTGTAAGGTCCCCCATATTTGGTTTATGACATTTATCTTTGTTATATATTTCTCATTGATATTTTTATTCTGTAGATACACTGCATTTACATCTACTCCTGAAGAAGCGAGCAGTGACTTGTGAAGCGTGTTGAGTTTTATGATGCCTGTGTATTACTGTATATCAACAATTCCAATATATATGTATGTGGCCGCTTGGTATGCTGTATCTATCACTGCCAAGTGCTTTGGCACCTCTGTTTATGCATCCCATATATGAATGGTATACATTTTTTATAAATTTATAAACTATGTTTACTTTGTATACTCTTATTGACATTTTTGTGTTCTTCTCATTTAAAGTCCCAGGGGCGCTATTCTTTGTTGTTGTATCCTCACTCAAGCTGATTCTTTAATGAGCTTCGGGGTCCCTAGTGCCGGCATCTTAACTAAGGGAAACCAGTTGTGAAGCCTTGCAGATTAACAGTCGGCTTCCCACTGTGCATGTGATGTGTCCCAAAAGGCTGCGGGGGAAGGGGGAGTGAACTATCGCTCGGATCGCCTTGAAGTGGAATCGGGTACCTGTCAAAACCAGGTACCCACTCCCCTGACCAAAAAAATAAGTGCCAAATATTAAAGAGGATGGGGGAGGAGGAAACAAGCGGAACTTTCCCTTTGGGGTGAAGTTCCACTTTAATCTCTCATTAGCAAAGAGATTTAGTTGCCTGTGTAGCCCAAGGCTGCAGTAAGAGAAACATGAAGGCCATGGTTGCTAACCTGCTTCTGAACATGCAACTGGCTGTCTCTGGCTTCAAACCTTTTGAATGCCGCAAGTCAGAACTTCTGATTTGCATATTGGTTCAATTGTATTTGGTCAGTAACTCAAGAACGTATTCAAGCCAATGGATGAGCATAAGATCTGGCAACTAGCATTTCAGAGAGAGAAGTCAGCAATGGCAACCTATATGCTTCTCTCACTATGGATCTCCTTTAAATCACAGGTAAGTAAGCATCTTAGGGGATGTGTACGGGATAAATTAAGAAATATCTTTTTATAATACTTCAAAAGAGATGGACAAAAAATTCAAATGATTGATATACTTTGGTGATTTATATTAGTAGAACATCAGGTGCAGATGACTGGACAGTTCTAAAAGTTGCATGGATTTGAAAAATTAATGCTTTCCATACAGCATTGGGCTGGTCTCTCAAAATAATAAATGAGCACCATTGCCATAGTAATCTTGGAGAACCACTTAAAAGTATTGAGTGACCTGTGTACACAAAATGTAATGACCCCATCATAAGATAACAGTGCAAGTCATAACTCAAAAGTTTATAATTATACAGTTGGGAGATAGACAACTGGTTGACTCTGAGGGCCCTCCTACGTTTGATATACAGTACATTTCAGGTCCCTGTTGGGTTGTGGGGCAACCAGGGTGAATCATGGCACAATTGACTTCATACTATATATATGTATTTATCTTCCACATTTCCTAAAAAGCAGTGTTTGTATACTGTGAAATGCATTGAATCCCGCCCCTACCCTATTGGATGATTCAACAATCAGAAATGGAAGAGAAAGGGTCTCTGTACAATACATAATTATAAGTAATTAACTGTTGGGGTAAAAGAGGGCAGACAATCACGTGGAAGTAAGTTATCTCATTTTTAATACTGAAACAAGTGCATACAACTTTGTAAAATATGTTTTTAATTTTATTTTTTCTCTACATATGAAATGAAAGTATAATCTTTACCATTTTAAAGAAATGTATATGAATCTTATTAAAGTGTCAACTGAAAAGTCCTAATGTTCATATTTCTCGCAGTTTTATATAATCCTTGATAGGGATGTGGTGCAAGTATAAGATAGTGGTCAGTCCAAGCCTAATATCTATATATATATATATAATAACTATAAATCATAACTAAAAATAAGGTAACAACAGAAGCTACCCAGGACCAAATGTAATTCCTTGATTGCCCTAGCACACATGAATAAGGATATCCATCTACCAGTGGCTTCATTTGTTTTGTTCTCAAGCAATTCTAATAAACTATAGGAATGCATATAATTATTGGGAGCAACAGGACTTGATTCATAAAATTAACATTCCTTTTTGTGGTCAAAGTTTGTAAAATCGTTTGTAGATCACATTTCTGCCCACACAGTATCACTGTGAGGTCCAAGGCTAAAATATTTTTTCTCATTCAAGCTGACCCTTGCCTAGCTGTAAACTTACATCTTACATTTCCACCATCTGGAAAAGATCAGAGAGTGAAAAGAAGGAAATAAAACCAAAAAAATACATGCTATTGGCAGGTAGCTAATCCAAATATTCAGAGGATCAATTTTGTTGTTTCGTATATATTGTTTTAATTTTTTTCATGGATATCACTAAATAAAATATAATTTGAAAAATAGAAAATATTGAATATGAATATTGTATATTCCTGTGCAGCCTGTAAGTGGAGCCCTCAACTCCTTTTTATGTTTTCCAGGGTTTCCATAGCAGCTATTTTGAAAAAAAGGTAGTAATTCACTATATTTAACCACTTAAGGACCGAGCCTCTTTTTGTTGTTTACAAGTTAAAAATAGTTTTTTTTTGCTAGAAAATTACTTAGAACCCCCAAACATTATACATTTTTTTTCTAACACCCTAGAGAATAAAATGGCTGTTGTTGCAGTACTTTCTGTCCACTGTATTTGCGCAGCGGTCTTACAAGCGCACTTTTTTGGAAAAAATACACTTTTTGAATTAAAAGATAAGACAACATTAAAAAATAAGACAACAGAAAAAAAGCCCAATTCTTTTTTACATTGTGAAAGATAATGTTACGCTGAGTAAATTGATACCCAACATGTAACGCTTCAAAATTGCGCCCGCTCATGGAATGGCGACAAACTTTTACCCTTAAAAATCTCCATAGGCAACGTTTAAAAAATTCTACAGGTTGAATGTTACAGAGGAGGTCTAGGGCTAGAATCATTGCTCTCACTCTAATGATCATGGCGATACCTCACATGTGTGGTTTGAACATTCTTTCATATGCAGGCGCTACTCACATATGCGTTCGCTTCTGCACTGTTCTTTAAAAAAAAAAAAAAAAAGTGTCACTTTTATTCCTATTACAAGGAATGTAAACATCCCTTGTAATAGAAAAAAAGCATGACAGGACCTCTTAAATATGAGATCTGGGGTCAAAAAGACCTCAGATCTCATATTTACACTAAAATGCAATAAAAAAAAAATTGTCATAAAAAAAAAAGGTCCTTTAAGTTTTGACATTTTTCACGTTTTGACATTGCTTCCGCCCTGCAATGGTATGGAGATGGGTGGGCCATCTTCCCCTCACTCGTTTCCATACCCAGCTAGGGACAGCATCCGATCGTCTCCGCCGCTTCCGACGGCGCAGGTAAGTGGCGGAGGGCACCGAAGCTCGGTGGGAGGAGGGGGGGCCCTCTCCCGCTGCCGATGAAAGTGATCTTTCATCGGCAGAGACCACTCTTATCAGAAAGCCGCAGAGACCACTCTTATCAGAAAGCGGACCGCCGGCTGAAGAAGAGAAAACCGGGGTTATGGCAGCTAGCTGCTGCCATAACAACGATATTCCTCTTCAAACTTAGGACGTACAGTATCTCACAAAAGTCAGTGCACCCCTCACATTTTTGTAAATATTTTATTATATCTTTTCATGTGACAACACTAAAGAAATGACACTTTGCTACAATGTAAAGTAGTGAGTGTACAGCTTGTATAACAGTGTAAATTTGCTGTCCCCTCAAAATAACTCAACACACAGCCAATAATGTCTAAACCGCTGGCAACAAAAGAGTACACCCTTAAGTGAAAATGTCAAAATTGAGCCCAAAGTGTCAATATTTTGTGTGGCCACCATTATTTTCCAGCAATGCCTTAACCCCCTTGGGCATGGAATTCACCAGAGCTTCACAGGTTGCCACCGGAATCCTCTTCCACTCCTCCATGACAACATCACAGAGCTGGTTGATGTTAGAGACCTTGCGTTCCTCCACCTTCCATTTGAGGATGCCCCACAGATGCTCAATGGAGTTTAGGTCTGGAGACATGCTTGGCCAGTCCATCACCTTTATCCTTAGCTTCTTTAGCAAGGCAGTGGTCATCTTAGAGGTGTTTAGGGTCATTATCATGTTGGAATACTGCCCTGCAGCCCAGTCTCCGAAGAGAGGGGATCATGCTGTGCTTCAGTATGTCACAGTACATGTTGGCATTCATGGTTCCCTCAATGAGCTGTAGCTCCCTAAATGTCCTTAGTCTGCTTGTCTTCAGGAAACTGTTTGTGGGCTTTCTTGTACATCTTTAGAAGAGCCTTCCTTCTGGGACGACAGCCATGCAGACCAATTTGATGCAGTGTGCGGCGTATGGTCTGAGCACTGACAGGCTGACCCCCCACACCTTCAACCTCTGCAGCAATGCTGGCAGCACTCATACATCTATTTCCAAAAGACAACATTTGGATATGACACTGAGCACATGCATGCAACTTCTTTGGTCGACCATGGCCAGGCCTGTTCTGAGTGGAACCTGTCCTGTTAAACCGCTGTATGGTCTTGGCCACCATGCTGCAGCTCAGTTTCAGGGTCTTGGCAATCTTCTTATAGCCTAGGCCATCCTTATGTAGAGCAACAAATCTTATTTTTCAGATCCTCAGAGAGTTCTTTTCCATGCGGTGCCATGTTGAACCTCCAGTGACCAGTATGAGAGAGTGAGAGCGTAACACCAAATTTAACACACCTGCTCCCCACTCACACCTGAGACCTTGTAGCACTAACGAGTCACATGACACCGGGGAGGGAAAATGGCTAACTGGGCTCAATTTGGACAATTTCACTTAGGGGGTGTACTCACTTTTGTTGCCAGCGGTTTAGACATTAATGGTGTGTTCAGTTATTTGGAGGGGACAGCAAATTTACACTGTTATACAAGCTGTACACTCACTACTTTACATTGTAGCAAAGTGTAATTTCTTCAGTGTTTTCACATGAAAAGATAGAATAAAATATTTACAAAAATGTGAGGCGTGTACTCAATTTTGTGAGATACTGTATATCGGCGTGCGGCGGTCCATAAGTGGTTAATCACTAAACCTAAGATTTACAAACACACACACAGATAAATGAGTCAGAGCTTTGTCTCTATCCCTTTCTTTCGATCCCTTTAGATGACTTCACGCAATTTTCAGAAAGTGTTCTAATGAAAAATCAAGCTCTAAATAGAAGAGATTACATAGCCTCTTCAGTTTTAGGTGAACCTTTCCAGAGAGAGAAAAAGTGGCTAGTATTGCTGACCTAATTCTGAAAATGCCAGTTGCTTGACTAATGCTTACCCACAGACTTAAAGTGGTTCTAAATGCAGGACTTTCTTTTAACTTAATGCATTCCCTGTGTAGTGATGTGATCATTTCTTTGCCCATTTACCAAGTGTATACTCTTGTTATGCAGTGTTTGTTTTGCCCTTTTCCAATATGGCAGCTGTGCTCTCTCTCTCTCTCTCTCTCTCACCAAGGGTGAGGTCATCAAGAAGAGCAGAGGTTTTGTGGGTAAGTGGGTGGAGAGAGGGACATGTGGCAGAAGGAGAAGAGTGAGTTCCTGCTAAGAGAGAACAGACTGTGTAAGTGCTGCAGCTTCACCTCACTGAGACATACATAGAGACTGTTAATGATTTCATGTTCCTGTTTGGAAAATACCTTATGTTTGATGGTTCATTGACTGTTATTTCTTCAATACATGGACTTTCAAATACAATGCTGTGTGGATTACTGTCTATGTGGAGATATATTTCCCAATTTAGATTTTACTTGCTATTCACAAGCCCCAATTGAGTGGAGGCACTGGGCTTATTAGAGATCCTGTCCTGATCACACTGATTATGAAGACTCTGCTCCTTAATACTACACAGGTGACGCCATCATACCTCAGTAGCCACAGAGAGAGAAAAGAATAGCACTACACCTGCATTAAGATAAAAAAATATCCCAGTGTTTGTATCGCTCTCTCAACCCTTCTTTATACTTACCTGAGTCCTATCTTGATCTAGTGTTGTGCCCTTCTGCAACAGCTTTTCTCACATCTCTCTGTTCCCACAGGTGACTCAGCAGCAGCAATAGCCACTGCCTACATTGAGAACTGAGAAGGGACTGGAGAAGTAGAGGCTCGGGGGCCACTCTGTGGAATGCCATTCTGCAGAGCAGGTAAGTATAACATGTTTGTTAAACCACTTTCCGCCCGCCCACCATCAAACGACGGTGGGGTGGTTCAGCTGTCATTCTGGGTGGACATTGTAGGACGGCGCACCGAAACGGCCACTCCCGCGGGGGGAGCGCAGTGTGGTTGTCGCATTTCTAGGACACGGCGCGACCCCGATCTCTGTAAAGAGTCGCTAACACGGCTCTTTAATCATGTGATCGGCTGTGTCCAATCACAGCCAGTCACATGTAAACAAGGAAGTGCCGGTAATCGGCTCTCCTCTCCTCACACTGACAGAGTGTGTGGCGAGAAGAACCGATCAGCGGCATTTCCTCACAAGGGACAGTGAGAGATGTAATCAGGGCACTGATGATCAGTGCCCTGATTACATTAGAGCGCCACTAGTGCCAGCAGCCCATGCTTGGGCAGGAAGGGGGTGAAAGTGCCCGATAGATAAGTGGTTAAAAAAAATGTTAAGCTTTGCAAGCCACTTAGCCAATTGCCGACTGCCCTATAGCACATTTACTGCTATGGGCGGCCGCGCTGCGCAGGATTATGTATCATCATCTTTTTATGTGACAACACTGAAGAAATGACACTTTGCTACAATGTAAAGTAGTGAGTGTACAGCTTGTATAACAGTGTAAATTTGCTGTCCCCTCAAAATAACTCAACACACAGCCATTAATGTCTAAACCGCTGGCAACAAAAGTGAGTATACCCCTAAGTGAAAATGTCCAAATTGGGCACAATTAGCCATTTTCCCTCCCCGGTGTCATGTGACTCGTTAGTGTTAGAAGGTCTCAGGTGTGAATGGGGAGCAGGTGTGTTGAATTTGGTGATATCGCTCTCACTCTCACATACTGGTCACTGGAAGTTCAACATGGCACCTCATGGCAAAGAACTCTCTGATGATCTGAAAAAAAGAATTGTTGCTCTACATAAAAATGGCCTAGGCCCTAGGCTATAACAAGAGCCTGAAACTGAGCTGCAGCACGGTGGCCAAGACCATACAGCGGTTTACCAGGACAGGACAATGCCAAGCTGCGGTTTTCGAAGCGAGCAAAGTCCTTTCTTGTATTAAGAGAGGTATGGACTTTAGAGAGAGAGATATCATTTTGCCCATGTTCAAATCATTAGTAAGACCTCATCTGGGATATGCAGTTCAGTTTTGGGCACCAGTTCTCAAAAAGGATATCGGGGAACTGGAGAAAGTGCAGAGAAGGGCAACCAAACTGATAAGAGACATGGAGGAGCTCAGCTATGAGGAAAGATTAGAGGAACTGAATTTATTCACTCTTGAGAAGAGGAGAATAAGGGGGATATGATCAACATGTTCAAATATATAAGGGGTCCACCAAGTGAACTTGGTGTTGAGTTATTCTCTTTACAGTCAACCCAGAGGACATGGGGGCACTCTTTACGTCTAGAGGAAAAGAGATTTCATCTCCAAATACGCAAAGGTTTCTTCACAGTAAGAGCTGTGAAAATGTGGAATAGACTCCCGACCAGAGGTGATTCTGGTCAGCTCAGTAGATTGCTTTAAGAAAGGCCTGGATACTTTCCTAAATGTACATAATATAACTGGGTACTAACATTTATAGGTAAAGTTGATCCAAGGAAAATCCGATTGCCTCTTGGGGGATCAGGAAGGAATTTTTTCCCCTGCTGTAGCAAATTGGAGCATGCTCTGCTGGGGTTTTTTGCCTTCCTCTGGATCAACTGAGGGTATAAAATTGGGTATATTTGATTGTACGATATTTTTATTTTATTTATTTATTGTTTTTAAGGTTGAACTGGATGGACTTGTGTCTTTTTTCAACCTGATTAACTATGTAACTATGTTCCATTCAGAACAGGCCTTGCCATTGCCTCGCCAAAGAAGTTGAGTGCACATGCTCAGCGTCATATCCAGAGGTTGTCTTGGAAATAGACATATGAGTGCTGCCAGCATTGCTGCAGAGGTTGAAGGGTAGGGGGGTCAGCCTGTCAGTGATCAGACCACATGCCGCACTCTGCATCAAATTGGTCTGCATGGCTGTCATCCCAGAAGGAAGCCTCTTCTAAAGATGATGCACAAGAAAGCCCACAAACTGTTTGTTGAAGACAAGCAGACTAAGGACATGGATTACTGGAACCATGTCCTGTGGTCTGATGAGACCAAGATAAACTTATTTGGTTCAGATGGTGTCAATCATGTGTGGCGGCAACCAGGTGAGGAGTACAAAGAACAGTGTGTCTTGCCTACAGTCAAGCATGGTGGTGGGAGTGTCATGGTCTGGGGAGCTACAGTTCATTGAGGGAACCATGAATGCCAACATGTACTGTGGCATACTGAAGCAGAGCATGATTCCCTCCCTTCAGAGACTGGGCCATAGGGCAGTATTCCAACATGATAATGACCCCAAACACACCTCCAAGACGACTATTGTCTTGCTAAAGAAGCTGAGGGTAAAGGTGATGGACTGGCCAAGCATATCTGCAGACGTAAACCCTATTGAGCATTGGTGGGGCATCCTCAAATGGAAGGTGGAAGAGCGCAAGGTCTCTAATATCCACCAGCTCTGTGATGTCATCATGGAGGAGTGGAAGAGGACTTCAGTGGCAACCTGGGAAGTCTTGTAAACTCCATGCCCAGGAGGGTTAGCAGTGTTAGAAAATAATGGTGGCCATACAAAATATTGACACTTTGGGCCCAATTTGGACATTTTCACTTAGGGGTGTACTCACTTTTGTTGCCAATGGGTTTAGACATTAATGGCTGTGTGTTGAGTTATTTTGAGGGGACAGCAAATTTACACTGTTATACAAGCTGTACACTCACTACTTTACATTGTAGGAAAGTGTAATTTCCTCAGTGTTGTCACATGAAAAGATATAATAAAATATTTACACAAATGTGAGGGGTGTACTCACTTTTGTGAGATACTGTATACCTGATTCAGCATTTCCGGGCATTGGGCGCGAGTGTGCGCCACCGGAGTCTCACTCCCACTGCGATTCTACACAGCGGGAGCTGACCAGCGGGTCCCGCAGACCCGATGTCCACTGGCACCCGCTGATCATTCAGTACACAGGCGGAGTGGCGGTCTGCCTATGTAAACAAGGCAGATCAACATTCTGTCAGTAAGGAAGGCATGGATCCTGTGTTCCTGCAAAGCAGGGACATTGATCTATGCCTTCCACTAGTACAAGCACCTCCCCTACTACAGTAGAACACCAACTAGGCACACAGTTAACCCTTTGATCACCCCTGATGTTAGCCCCTTCCCAGCCAGTGTCATTAGTATAGTGACAGTGAATATTTTTAGCACTGATCATTGTATTAGTGTCACTGGTCCCCCAAAAGTGTCAGTTAGTGTCCAATTTGTCCGCCGCAATATCGCAGTCCTGCTGTAAGTCGCTGATCGCCGCCATTACTAGTAAAAAAATAAATAAAAATTCCATAAATATATCCCATAGTTTGTAGACGCTATAAAGCCCCTTTCACACTGGGGCGGTTTGAAGGCGTTATTGCGCTAAAAATAGCGCCTGCAAACCGCCCCTAAACAGCCTCCGCTGTTTGTTCAGTGTGAAAGCCCGAGGGCTTTCACACTGAAGCGGTGCGCTGGCAGGAGAAGAAAAAAATCTCCTGCGAGCCGCATCTTTGGAGCAGTGAAGGAGCGGTGTATTCACCGCTCCTAAACCGCTCCTGCCCATTGAAATCAATGGGACAGCGCGGCTATAACGCGATAATACCGCGGCTATAGCCATGCTATACGAGGGGTTTTAACCCTTTTTCGGCCGCTAGCGGGGGGGTTAAAACCGCACCGCTAGCGGCCGAATACTGCGGTAAAACAGCGCTAAAAATAGCGCTGTTTTACCGCCGACGCCCCCTACCGCCCCAGTGTGAAAGGGGCCTAACTTTTGTGTAAACCAATCAATATACGCTTATTGGGATTTTTTTTTAACCAAAAATTTGTAGCAGAATACATATTGGCCTAAAGTGATGAAGAAATTAGATTTTTTACATTTTTTATTGTTTATGTTTTATAGTAGAAAGTAAAAAATATTTTTTTTCCAAAATTGTCTGTTGCTTTTTGTTTATAGTGCAATAAATAAAAACCGCAGAGGTGATCGAATACCACCAAAAGACAGCTCTATTTGTGGGAAAAAATGTACACAAATTATATTTGTACAGCGTTGCATGACCGCGCAATTGTCAGTTAAAATAACACAGTGCCGTATAGCAAAAAATGGCCTGGTCAGGAAGGGGGGTAAATCTCTGTGTGACACCATGTGAGTCACTGATCTGGAACAAGTATTAGGATAGAGAAAGTCAGAAGTCCCTATTGGTATACTTGCTCTAGGTCATTGACTCAAAGTATGGAGGCCAATATGTGTAGGTCCGACTCTAGGCAAATAGCATTTGCAGTCAGCCTTAAAGCCTTTAACCCTTTAGTATTTCCACAACAGGTTTCCATGACTCTTAATTGCAATGCTTGCTGAGATCTTTTCCTTAAACAGAATTTGACTCTAATGGACTACAAGTGCAAAAAAAGGCTCTGCACATGAGTCCTAGCTGAGTGAAATTATACAAAGAGCAGGCTTTTTCTGTGTTTACTGGAAAGCCACAATCAGATTAAGTGTATAAATAAAAAAGATTCCTCTTAACTTGATTGTGTGAAGCAGTACCTAACAGAAGGACTGGTGTAAGTCTTTCTCCTTTCAATAAATCAACCCTTGAGCTTAGGTTTGATGTTTTGAAGTTTGTAAAGTGTATAAAAAACAAATGTATCAAAAATCTAGTCAAAATGCCGTTTTTTCTATGCAACTGAAAATCTAGATGGGTATGACATGTTCATTATCTTTATGTCATGTTTAATTCCTATTTTAACCCTTAGAATCTGGTATACCAGGGGCTTGTGCTCCATTCTATCTTCCAACCCCTCCTTATTAACCTCTCTGTTTGACAACCGCACTTTCCCCCAGGGCACGGGAGCAATGACATTGGGGTCATTCAAACGTTCCGAGTGGCCACAAGCACACTCTTTTGTACACCCACTACATGGGACGCCAGCTACTCCAGCCGGCTCTCACGATTGGCTTACCACCCTTCACTTGTCCACGTTCACAAAACGCTTATATTGTTCCTCCGCAATACACCGCTCCTATACTGAATATGAAAGGCTGTGCTGCCTCTCTGAAACGCCAAAACATCTTCTCTCATCTCTATACGGTCTCCTTCAAGCCCTTACACATGATGACTTACCACCTTACACCAGAATGTGGTCTGCAGACTTGGGAAAGGACATCTCCAGAGTGGATTGGTAAACCTCATTCCATTTTACCCACAAGTCAACGATATCCTGCTATTCCCAAGAAAAGAATGACAAGATTCTGTCTCAATGGTACAGGGACCCATCCACGTTACACATCATTTTTCCGTCAACTCCAGCCTCCCGTTGGAGCTGTAACTCCGCTACAGGGACCTATCTACATGTCTGGTGGGAATGTGAGAGGATCCGCCCCTTCTGGACCCAGGTATTTGAATGTTACAATAAAATTTATGAGGAAACGTTATCACCTACCCCAATGATCGCCCTCCTCTCGATACTCCCTGGGTCTATAACATCGCATAAATGGAATCTCCTCCATTTTGTTATGTCTTCAACAAGACAGCTCATTCCATCATTTTGGAAGACAACCACCACTTCTCCTCTACCACAATGGGTCTCGATCATGAACGATACTATGAGAATGGAGAAGATGCTGGCCTTAGACAATGACACATTTGATAAGTACAAGGTGTTGTGTTTCATTTGGCTCCTCTTCAGATACCCTCACGACTATGCTCTCGACCCTGACAAGGTCACCCTAATACGCAGCCTAACCATAGGGAGGGTTGAGGTTTCTACCCATTGGGTTCCCCCCCCTGACCATTATCTACCTCTATCTACGAGTGTCTCCCCAGCAGCTTTCTCTCCCCTCTACGATCTTTTTTCCCCTTCTTTACCTCCCTCTCTCACTCTATCTACGCGCTTACTTGGGTCACTTCCCCCCTTTATCTGATTTGGTCTCCCCTTTTTATTTTCGAATTATTTCTCCATATAGTTTTATTATGAACAACAAGGCTCTCCAGCCAGAACTACTCCTCGCAACAGATGACGGTTATCAACTCTTACAATGCATTGTTTGTTAGTGGGAGTCAAGCTATGGGCGATAGCCATCAGGCTGAATCATTGCCTATGTTTACTAGCGGTTGTCACTAACTTGTAACTTTTATGTTGTTCCTTGTGATATTTGTGAAATTGACCATTTCAACCCTAATTCCTATTTTAAGTTTCCAATGGACTATGGTGGAACATTGGAACAGTGGCACTACTGATAAAGTCTTCACTGTATTCTCCTTTACTGTAAGAAACAGAGACTTGATTGGATCAGGGTCAGACCCCCTACCTCTCCTATTCCTAGTGCCACAATGCAGGGGCTCACAGGATATTAAAGAGGATATATACTATGTAAACCAAGCCCAAAAACAGGCAAACAAAAGGGAAAGGACTTGTCTCCAGTATTGTCACTAGGCTACCTGCATCTTTTTCCTATTACTGCCTAACCTTGTTCTACACTATATATCTGTATGGAGGCTGCCATCTTGGTAGAGGGAAGACTTTACTTCCTGATGTCAAACATGACCCCCTGATGACTACTGGAGTAATGATCATGAAGTAGATGGAGAAAGGACAGTCTAACAGAATGGCTAAAGCAGGGAGATACTTTAATGCAGGCCCTCAGTTACAGCTTCTTCTCCAGCAAGCCCTCCAGCAAAAACAATACTTGTCATAAGCAGGATGCAGTGGAATAGTCTTTGCATTATCTTACTCTGCAGTTCTGCAACTATTGGGCCACAGGAACTGCATCGTCCAGGCAAAGTCACATGTTAAGAAGGAGGAATTGATGTTCTTAAAGAGGAGCTCCAAAAATGACAAATACTGTAGCTGCTGACTTTTAAAATAAGGATACTTGTCTTCTGAGACCTGTGATGTGCCCCAGAAGACTGTGGAGGAAGGAGGGGGCTGAACTTCCATTTCAGATCGCTGTGGTGATCTGAACCAGAAGTAGGAGCGGGTAACTGTCAAAACCAAGTATCCGCTCCCCCCTCCCCCCAAAAGTGCCAAATGTGGCAGTGGAGGGGGGGGGGTGCAAACAAGTGGAGCCCTTTTGGGTAAATTTCCGCTTTAAGATAGCAAATCTTCACTTTTTGAGCATACGTTCACTTTAAAGGATATGTAAAGACAACACTTTTTTACAGTTTTGGGTGGAGGGGAAGGGTAGTGATGAGCAAACGAGGCTGCGTTTTGTGAGAGAATTTGCAAACTAAACCAAACTGTGAACATGTTTGGACCTCACTGCAGTATAAAGAAGCTGAATCTTGTAATTTTTTTTATTGCCTTTTTTAAGGCCAATTTGCAAGCTTTTGAAAAAAAGGGCATACATAGCTGGGTACTTCCATGGAGGACATCTACAATCCATGGAGAACATCTACAATGCATAAACATTATTTAAGAAATACTGTCTAGTGAGTATCTGTTTTTTTAACCATCTCAGCTCTGGATGGTTTTACCCTCTTCATGACCAGGGCATTTTTTGCTATTCAGCACTGGACTACTTTAACTGGCAATTGCACAGTTATGCAACACTGTACCCAAATTAAACTTTTATCATTTTTTTTTTCACTTTGTTTGTGATATAACCGTAAAGAGATCAAAATTTTGAAAAAAAAAAAACAATATTTTCTACTTTCTTTTATAAAACATATCCCAAAAAAATCAGTTCTCTTAATAAATTAATGCCCACTGTCAGCTAATGGCACAGAGCCAGTCCGGGCTCAGGCAAGATTGTGACCATATGGTCAGGATTCACCCACATGCCTGGACCGGCAACCGGCTCAGCCTCTCAGCGAGCCGCTGAGAGGCTGAGCCTGCCGATCCCACCCCCTCCACAGCCCAGCGCTCCAGTGAGCAAGGGGGGCAGAGCAGAGGGTGGTGACTGACAGTCACCAACTCTCTGTTTAGAGAGCTGTGAGAACCGAGCGATTGGCGGTGTTAGATCACGCGGTTCTGTGTTAGAGCCGGCGGTTGACAGATGCAGCATCGAACCCATGCTGCATCAACCTAGGTAAGTATGATTGGGGGGAAAAAATCCCATACCTCTCTTTTAAGTGATGCCTTATCTAGCCCTTTCCTCTTCAGGCTTACTCCCCCACCCCTACCCCTTTCATTCATTGGATTTTACTTCTTTCAATCATGGAGGCTCAGCATCACAAATGGATGGCAAAATTTAAGCAGATTTAAATTTAGCTTTAAGTGATTTACTGGAACACTGGCTAACTGCTCTAAAATAAAAAAAACAAAAACAAATGTACCTTTGTGTTTGTCTTTACTACGTTTCTGTCTAATAAGAGAGAGGCTGTAGGAAAGAAGTAGTTGAAGAACCTGTATTTGTCTTGTCAGCATATATCTTGTGAAATGTCCCATTATCTTTTTTCATGATTACAGACCCACACCTTCTCTACTTCTAAAGTGGCGTCTCAAGTCTCCCATTTCCAGCATCCTCCTCCAATCTCTCTTAAAAGCATTGGCAGTGTAGTTCAGATCCAATCTTTCCTTCAATTAAAATCAATATTACCGTACAACTTTATGGGCAAGTAGTCAGTGTGAACTTCACTCTTCAGAAACTTTACTAAGAACTATCTATGCAATCATAAAAAAAAACTATTCCACGTGTTCTATAAGCATAGCAGCATCAATGGAACATAGACAAATCAGCAATTTTTGATGCTTGTTTTTCAGTCAAAGACCAGGTGGTTTTGGCTTCAATCCCAGCACAGGATGGCTTGATATTCTGCATGGACATGAAAGGTATGGATTGAAAGATTTCAGAGTGAGAAAAAAGGGTTAAAGGTTTTTTTTTTCACCTTTTCACCTATTGGAGAGGATTCCCTGTAGTTCCTGTCCTAGCAACAGTTATCATTGAGTCAAGTAGTATAAGAAATATTTCTCCAGTACGGCGACTAAAACAGCAAAAAAAACACAATTTTGGAGGTGCAGGCTCTGTCAGTTTTTTTGTTGGTTTCTGTACACCAGGAACCAGGAAGCGTGTGACTGTGGTTACACACAGGGAGCGCTCCTGACAGGTTTTCACGACTGGAGGACGCAATCAGGCACAGTGCACTTTGTTATCTTTGCTCAATGTTTATTAAATTTTGGTACGCATGGTTTTAAGGGGATGTTTGAATGGTTCAAATAAAGATTTCCTGTCGCATCATGGCAGCATACACGTTGGGTTGTGACTCCGCCTCCACAACCTGATAGGACCACATAGCTATAAATTAGAGAGTAGACACCTGCCCCAGTATTCTCTTATTTTTCCTCACCTGTCAGGACGCACGGATCAGCTCCCCCTTACCGCTTCGCCCCAGCCAGGTTCTAGCCTCTCCTGGGTGGAAGTCCTTCTTGTACAGCCTCTAAACGAGCTAAATGAAAGGAGCCCCACTCTGGTGATCTCAGGGGCACTCATCTCAACTCAAACTTTTGCCATGATATAAGCCTTAAACAGGCTTCAAGTGCAACAGCCCACAAAAGCCTTAAACAGGCTTGCTGGAGGATTGGCCAGGAAACCTTCAGTATGGCCTCATGAAATAAGCCTTAAACAGGCTTAATTGTGTGCAGCGGTCTCCATTCCCCCTCTCCCTTTCTCTTTCCCCCCATCTCATACCGTTTTTGTGTTCTGCTGGGCTCTGTTGTTCCATAGTTGCTGTGTGGGACCGCCGAGCGTTCTCGGCGTCCTCGTGTATGCGCAATACGGCTCTCTGGGTGCCTCTATGCTGTTTTCCAGCCTCCAAGATGGCGCCGGGTGTCTCACGGCGCTACTGCGCATGCGCGAGCGTCCGACGCCGATGGCGGCGGATTCAAAAACCCAGCATTAGCTGTAGGTGCTGCTGCTGGTTGCTGCATGCTACAGATCGCCTGTCACTGCAAACCACAGTGGAAAAACGCTCTACAAAGGTGGGTGACCCTTCTCCTATTCAGTTCTGTGTCAGGATCCCTGCTCTCTCTCTCTCTCTCTGCATTGCTGCTTGTTTTTTTCCCTGCAGGTTTCCAGCCCACTCACCATGGAGACCGCTGCCCCAGCAGATCCCCGCCAGCCTACTAGGTAAGGGGGGGGGGAGACCAGGGTAAGTAGTGAAGATTGAAAAAGAGAGCACTTCTAACGCTGCCTAAATTGGTCAGCCCTACCAGGTCCTCAAGAACGTCTGCATCAAGACAAAGAGAGTCCTCACGCAGGAGAAGCCGCTCCAGACATAGACGGAGCCGCTCCTACCATAGAAGAAGCCGCTCAAGAGGAAGCCGCAGAAGAAGCCGCTCCAGGTGGCATTCCCGACATGGTCGATCCCGCCATAGAAGGTCATCCTCACGCAGGCACCGTTCCCCTGCACGCCATTCCCGTCCCGTCGGGAACGCATGCTGGATTTGCGGTGCAGCGGCTCTTCCGGATAAACTGGTTTGTCAAAAATCCCTGGAAGAGGCCACAAGAGTGAGAGCCTCGGAAGTTGGGGACTCAGCCAATCAGGCCTCGATACCAGATGTGGATTTCTCCACCATTACCTCTCCAGCCCGGGCCAGCACATCAAAGGAGCAAGACTCCCTGCCTGATAATAAGGGTCTGGAGGTGTCGGCCGGATTCGACTTCGGTCTGATAGAGCCGTTTGTTAAACCGGTTAAGGAGGCAATAGGATGGGAGGAACCCCAGGAAGTCCAGCCAAAGCAAAGGAAATATTTTCCTCAGCTTAAGAAGGAACCAGAAACTTTTCCGTTCATCGACGAACTGGAAGATTTAATCAAAGAGGAGTGGCAGAGACCGGAGAAGAAATCTAGTCTGAATAACAGACTCCAGAAGCTATACCCACTCAAGGAGCCTAAAGTGAACCCTCTGGTGACCCCTCCGGTAGTGGACGCGTCTTTGATGCGCCTCGCCAGGCATGTTACCCTCCCGCTAGAAGATGCGGTAACGTTTAGAGACGTCCTCGACAGAAAGATCGACACGGATCTTAAGCGGGCTTACCTATCGGCTGGAGGCGCATGCAGGCCTGCAATAGCACTCGCGGCAGTAGGAAGGGCCATCTCGAGCTGGTCTTCAAGCACGGAGAAGCTGGTATTAGAGGGTGCAGACCAAGAGAAAATAGTGAAGGCATTACAAGAGTTAAGCTTGGCTGGTGATTTCGTGGCTGAAGCCTCAGTCGACACTATCAGGTCTGCATCAAAGTCTATGTTGGTCTCAGTGATGGCCAGAAGAGCTTTGTGGCTGAAGCCCTGGACGGCGGATCCGGCATCCAAGTCTAACTGGTGCCGTATTCTGTTCGACGGTGAGCACCTCTTCGGAACAAAGTTAGATACGGCTATCTCCAAAGTAACTGGTGGAAAATCCGGGCTCATTCCCTCGGATAGGAGGCCTAAACAGAGACCTCCTCCTTTTAAGCGGAATCTTCCAGAAAGGTATAGGGACGCGAAAGCGTACAGACCAGGGAAGGAGTACCGAAGGAACTGGAAGAACCCTCAAACCTCCTTCATGAAATTCCAGAAGCCTAAGACTCCCGCTTCCAGTGACCAGAAGACTTTTTGAAGGTGCGCCCGTCCGGCCAGCGGTAGTAGGAGCAGGACTCTCCAGTTTCAAGCTGGTCTGGGCGGAGACCATACACGATACCTGGACCCTGGCCACTGTCAATTTCGGCCACAGATGGTCCTTCAAAAATCGACCCCCAAGGGATCAATTCTGCCCAACCGTATTCCTCCACCCGGGGAGAAAAGGTTGTCCCTTCTAAATTATGTCCTAGAACTTCTTCAAAAACGAGCGATAATAGAGGTTCCGCCAGCACAACGAGGCAGGGGATTCTATTCTCCACTATTCCTCGTCAAAAAGAAGTCAGGGGACTTTCGGCCGGTTCTAGACCTGAAGAACCTCAACAAGTCCATCAGAGTGGAGTCTTTCAGGATGGAAAGCCTGCAGTCTATCCTTCAAGCCATAAACTTAGGAGACTGGATGCTCTCCATAGATCTCCAGGATGCCTACCTGCACATACCAATCCACATGGCATTCCAAAAGTTCCTGCGATTCTCGGTGGGTCAGGGGCACTTCCAATTTCGAAGCCTCCCCTTCGGGATCTCTACAGCCCCCAGAACGTTTACGAAGGTTCTGCTTCCAGTGATAGCCTCTTTGAGGGAGAAGGGTCTAAGGGTCCACCATTACCTGGACGACATTCTTCTCCTCTCAAACAGCCAGGAATCACTCGTGCAACATCGCGAGGTCTTAGTTTCCACCCTAACGAGTCTGGGTTGGATAATCAACTGGCAGAAGAGCAACATTCAGCCTACTCGAAGGATGGTCTTCCTGGGAGCCGAATTAGACACCCGAGCCAACACGGTAGAACTGCCAAGGGAGAAGTTGTCCCTAATAATTCAGAAAGTGAAGGATGTGGTTCCAGCATCATGCCTACCGGCCAGAACATACCTCAGCCTTCTGGGTTCCCTATCAGCAACCATTCCAATGGTCAGATGGGCGCAATGGAATACCAGACCTCTGCAAGCCTTCTTCCTGTGCCAGTGGGATGGATGGTCCATGTCCCAATTGATTCGCATCTCAGAGGAAGCCAGGCTATCTCTACGGTGGTGGACCCACCCCGACAACCTCAGCAGATGCAAACAGATAGTCATCCTCCACCAGGAGGTGGTAACTTCGGACGCCAGTCTGGAGGGATGGGGGGCACACTACCTACATTATGCAGCTCAGGGCCGCTGGCACTTCAAAACCAGGGATGTAGTATCAAACGTCCTAGAGATGAAGGCAGCCTTCCAAGCCCTCTTGGCATTCAGCTCACTTCTGAGAGGGAAACAGGTCCTCATTCAAATGAACAACCGAGTGGCTGTAGCCTACATCAACAGGCAGGGGGGTACCAAGAGCATCTCCATGATGCGGGAAGTCGGTCCGGTGATGCGATGGGCTCAACTGAACCTGCGGGACCTGAAGGCGGCCTATATTCCGGGGGTTCAGAACCTACTGGCGGATTCTCTCAGCAGAACATTCGTTTCCAACAACGAGTGGTGTCTAAGCCCGCAGGCCTTTGCCCTCATATGCCAGACATGGGGTCATCCAGACATAGACCTCGCAGCAACACCAGAGAACAAGAAGTGTCAGAGGTTTCTGTCAAGGAACCCCTTCCCCTCAGCGGAGGGAACGGATTGTCTCCAGCACGCCTGGAACTTTCGCCTAGGTTACATTTTTCCACCGACCCCACTGATAGCCAAGTTCCTTCTGAGGCTCAAACATTCAACAGCTCTAGTCCTGGCTGTGATTCCCTTTTGGCCACGGAGGCCTTGGTTCACCACCCTCCTGCAACTGAGCACAGCGGATCCACTTCCACTCCCGGTGACAACGGATCTACTAACCCAAGGCCAGCTACTACATCCGAATCCAGAGAGATTGCACCTAGCAGCCTGGAGACTGAAAGGTCTAGGTTCCTAGATCAAGGCTGTTCTCAGAAGGTAGTCGATACCCTGCTTCAAGCCAGGAAATCCTCCACGAATAGCACCTACGAGAGAGTCTGGGGAAAGTTCTCTTCCTTTGCTCAGGAACAAGGTTGGGACCCTTCTTCCCCATCAGCAATACAAGTGCTTGAGTTCCTCCAGTCAGGTCTAGACAAAGGCCTTAGGTCCAGCACCCTGAAAGTCCAAGTCTCTGCCATCTCTGCTCTGACAGGGGTTAGGTGGGCACTTAACCCTCTCGTGGTTCAATTCCAAAAAGCATGCCTGAAGCTCAGGCCTCCCAGAAAGCCTTCATTTCCAACATTGGATCTATCAACTGTCCTAGAGATTCTATCCGGAGAGCAATTCTCCCCACTTGAGGAAACCTCCCTCTGGGACCTGACTCTAAAGGTATCATTCCTAATTGCCATCACTTCAGCGAAGAGGGTCTCAGAAATGCAAGCTTTGCTGATCAAAGAACCGTATCTGATGGTTTACCCAGACAGGCTAACCCTGAAGCCTTCAGACAGGTTTATCCCAAAAGTCTCCTCTTCGTTCCACTTTCACCAGGAGATTGACCTCCCGGCTTTGATCATGGATCAGGGCGTTCCTCATCCCCTGGATGTCAAGGGCAACATTCTGCATTACCTCTCGGTAACCAAGTCATTCAGAAAATGCGAGAACCTTTTAGTCATCCCACATGGGTTCAGGAAGGGCCAGGCAGCTTCTGCCCGTACCATCGCCTCATGGCTCGTGAAAGCTATCAAGAAGGCCTACTCCTTAAGCACCTTGCAGATTCCGGAAGATCTTAGAGCGCATTCCACCAGGGCAATGGCTACTTCATGGGCAGCTTACTGTAAAGTTTCAGCAGAAACCATTTGTAGAGCGGCCACTTGGTCTTCGAGAAACACCTTCATTTCCCATTATAGAATAGACGCTGCACGCTTAGCAGCAGTTGAATTTGGGAGGGCCGTCATACAGGCCAATTCTTCTGTTTCTTGTCAATAAATTTAATTTTGCATTCCCACCCAGTTTGGCGAGTTACTCCCCAACGTGTATGCTGCCATGATGCGACAGGAAAACGGAAAATTGTATACTCACCTTTCCGTAATTTTCCTTTCCTGTCGCATCTTCATGGCAGCATACAATCACCCACCCTCGGAGGTGACATGTGTATATATTTACAGAGAATACTGGGGCAGGTGTCTACTCTCTAATTTATAGCTATGTGGTCCTATCAGGTTTTGGAGGCGGAGTCACAACCCAACGTGTATGCTTGCCATGAAGATGCGACAGGAAAGGAAAATTACGGAAAGGTGAGTATACAATTTTCCGTTGTTTAGCAGTATCACACTATGTGAGCATTTTTGTTTCTTCTACATATCCTATTGGAACTACTGGGAATAATACTGACATCTGGTGGTCGCTTTGGATATTGATGCAGATTTACTACTATTAATCAAGGCTTTTATTGATCTGATTTCTGGTGAGTGAGTTTTCATTGGGGACCCCAGCACGTGGTGTATCGCTTGGTGAAAGGATTACTACCCTCACAGAATACATCTTGATTATTTATTGGTGGGACTCTGGCTATCAGATCCGTGTTTGAACTTTCTGAAATAGATTAAGAAAGAGACCCTGTTTAATTGGGGTGCACAGCGCTGCTGCAATACTGAAGGGACACTTTATATATTTATAATTGTGTATTTATATATTTATCTAATTTAATTGATTCATTATTGCCTATATACATATCTCCTAACAATGTTTAAAAGATTAGCTTCAGTTTCACTTTAACACATTACAAACCACCCCCCAATCAACAAGCAAAATCTTCTATGGCAAAAATATACCCCTCAACGCAAATATTTACCCTCTCCCCAAGAAAAAATCTCTGCCATTAAAAATCCCCCCTACACCAAGCAGTGGCATCACTAAGGGAGGGCCAGAGGGGGCCCTCACCCCCCCAATATTTTTCTGTGCCCCACCATGTGCCCCCCCAATTAAAACACCTTTTGTTTCTGTATGTAGTGGGTGCCCTGCATCCTGCTTGGGTCACCGCCGAATGGACACAGGTTCTCTTGAGAGGCAGAGCGTCCCTGACAGCTCCTGCGGGGGATTTCTCCCCCTCCCTCTGCTCACTGACACTGTGAAATGCATAATGCGAGAGCCGCTCACATAGCCACGGCCACCCCATCTGCTCCCTCCCTCTGCATCCTCATTGGCAGGGAGGACAGCGACTTCAGGAAGGACTCCACCAGCACTGGGAGGGCGGGCAAGCCTCCAATTATCTCAGTGACAGTGAAAAAAACGAAGCAAACACACCCACCCCCCTCACTGACGGGAGATCAGAGAGGAATACAGCTCCTCCTCCTCCCACCTCTGCTACTCCTCTGTCTTCCCTGCCCCTCCCACACTATCCCAGCATGCAGTTGTATCTGAAGAGAGGGGATGTGTGGGTGCGAATTATGAAAATCAGCAGCTGCAGATTCCTGGCTGTGTCAATGATGCCTGAGCTTCCAGCCTGGACCTGTGGGTGAGTGTGTACACTGCAGTGCACTGTAATCACTGAACTGTCCTTATCTCCATCCCTCTCCTTTCCCTCCCCCATCTGTCTCCCCTCCCCCCGCTCCTGTTCTTCCAAGAACTTCACAAACTTAGATGGTACGAATTTCTTTCCTCAACCACAGAATGCAGGCAAGAAATTTGCATGATTCCCCCCATCAGCACAGTCAGTGCTGACAGAGGAACATCCCTCCCGTTGAGCAATTGTATTCTCCCGCAAAAACTGTAATTATCACTAGCGGCTATAGCAACCACTAGCAATAATCATAAGAAAATCCGGCAAGCTGATTGTACCCAATTTGATCAATCAACTTGGTGCATTCAGCCTGCTCATTAATGGTTTAAATCTCAACCAGTTCCCGCAGGACCAGCCAAGATTTCAACTGTCTATGGCTGGTCTTAGCTCTTAGGCAGCCCATACATTGATCACTTTTCATTCAACGATTAGGTTGAATGAAAAAAAAAAATGTTCCAATTCCCCCCATCTACACATTCCAGGTGGTTGGGGGAATCCTCCCACTGTGGACCTGCGGCAGAACTACCAGGGTTGCTGTCCTGTCCCTGCTATTGACAGCGCTGGTCTCTGTCTCCATGGCAGCAGCACATTAGGTCCCATTGCTGATTACTTTATGGGGCTGATGCACAGGAGGGCCAGCACAATTGGTTGTTAAAGATGACCTCTGGCATGTTTGAAATCCCACATGCCTGATCTTGCCAGGAAGCCAGCACTGCATATGGCTAATCACAGGCAGGGAGACATTTTCCTGGTTCGCAGCTGCACAGATCAAGAAATGTCTCACTGCCTGTGATTAGCGGTGTGCAGTGTCGGCATCCTGGCAAGATTGGGCAGGTGGGATTTTAAACACGCCTGAGCCCATCTCTAATGGTTGTAGACCCTGTAGGTTGCTTAGCAGCAGTGGAGCCTTCTCTGATATGCTGATTGGGATGCAATCCGGGTGATGCTCCTAGTCAAATCTAATGTTAAATGTGATAGTGGTTTTATTGAGCAAAGCCCACACCTTACAGGCAAGCAGCCCACATGGCAGCTGAACATACGGTTGCTTTTATATATATATATATATATATATATATATAGTTGTACTCTTGATTCTGTGTTTATTAGATCTGACTGGGAGCATCACCTGGATAACATCCCGATCAGCATGTCAACAGAGAAGGTTATGCAGCATTACTGCTGCTAGGTGACCAGCTGGGGGCTCAGCTCTCTACAACCAATAGTGCCAGCCTTCCCCTGCATGCACCCATAATGTCAGCAGCACTAGGTCCTAATGGACTTCCACCACTGCCAAGGAGACAGATGCCAGACCAGCACTGTCAATAGCAGGGGCAGGACAGCAAGAGGAGGCTAGGGAACACCACAGTGGCAGAACACCAGGGTCCAGTCACAAGTGCAACCCTGTTAGTTCTCCCACTGCTTTGGACCCTTATATTTTCCTGGTGTGCTGGTGACATACCTTTTGTTTTCTGACACCTTGGGGGTGGGGGCCCAATACAGTAGAAAGGGGGCTCACTGCAAGACATGTGAAAGGGTCTTGTTGCGGGATCGTAATAAAAAGGGACCCACAACAGAAGTAAAGGATATATATATAATTGCATTTAATAGTTGGCCCCCCTACTTTTGTCCCTGTCCCCCCATGTGCCCCCCTAAATATGAAAGCTGGAGATGCCACTGACACCAAGCAAAAATCATTGCCAAAATTATACCCTGCACTTCCCCAAAGCAAGCCCTCAAGACAAAAATCTCCCCCTCCAAACAAAAATACCCTCACACTAAGAAAAATTATTCTCACGAAGCAAACCTAACCTTATCTAAAGCAATCTTCTCAAAGCAAAAATGTCCCTCTCTCACCCGAAGCAATACTCCCCCAGCAAAATTCCCTCCTATAGGTAATGTCTTCCCCCTCACTGAAAAGTAAAAAACCTCCCCATCACAAAAGATCCTCCTTCCCTCCAGCAAAAATTCAATCCGAAAGAAGCCCCCCCTACCCTAGCAAAATTTTTTGTACCTACAAAGCAAATATCCTACCCCTCACACAGATGTCTCCCTGAGTAAACACCACCTCCCCACTGCAAAAATCCACCCCCCCCCCCTACATCTCTTAGCACTGCATAAACTGTTGGCGTTATATAAGTCCTGGACAATAATGTTAATAATAAATCTCTAAAGCAATCCCCACCACAAAAATATCTCCCTCAATTAACACCCCCCCCCATATCTTGAAGGAAACTTCCCTTCACTCAAGCAAACCCCTTTCCCTTATCAAACCTCCCAGTAAACTTCTCCACAAGCAAACTCACCCTATAAACATATCCCCTCTTTTCTTAAGCAACCCTGACTCCCGTCAAATAAAAGAAACTCCCTTATAATTTCTCAACCCTCTCCCTGTCCCATAAGCTCCGTACCTCCCTCCTAGGTCTCCCTTTGGCTGCATCATATGACAAGTCAGAGCTAAGGAGAAGCCTCATTCTTCCCTCAGATCTGCATAGCCTATTTCCACAGTATCTGATGTCTGTTTGCAGAGGCATTTGAAGTGTTGGCATCTGAGGGGACCCTGCAGGAGATGCAGGGCATGTGCAAGTGCTACTTAACCAATAGAAGCAAAAGTACACTGAATATGAGACTTTGAATATACCTCCAATGGTGTGAAAGAGACAAAAAATAGATGATGCTATAATATAAAATTAATCATTTTATTTCAATATATAAGGGATACATAGGTAAAAAAAACTGATTTTTAAAACAATCATCCATATCAGCCAACAAATGTTACTATGTATGTGGCCCTGAGATCAACCTGTAAAATCAACGCTTTTCACAGGAACCCCCACCTCATCAGGACCTTGGATCTCAAATATAAAGGTGCTGTAAAAATACATATAAGAATTATTATATATGTGACATTTCATACAAAATCTAAAATATATAAGGGATACAAAAAAGATAAAGTTCTTATCAACTTTCACAACCTACACAAACTTTGGAATAAAAAAATATTGATCACCGCTTAAGAGTGGTGTATAGGAGGGTAGAGCTGCACGATTCTGGCTAAAATGAGAATCACGATTTTTTTGCTTAGAGGATAGATCACGATTCTCTCACGATTCTCGCGGCGTAACATCATCTTTCACATTAAAACAAAAAAAATTGCGCTAACTTTACTGTTTCTTTTTTTTTATTTATTGAAGTGTATTTTTTCCCAAAAAATTGCATTTGAAAGACTGCTGGGCAAATACAGTGCGACATAAAATATTGCAGCAATTGCCATTTTATTCCATATTATAAAATATTATAATAAATAAATAAATATATATATATATATATATATATATATATATATATATATATATAATATATATATATATATATATTTTATCTCTAATGTTTGGGGGTTCCAAGTAATTTTTTTTAGCAAAAAATATTGATTTTAACTTAAGAAAGAAGTGTCAGAAAAAGATTTAGACTTTAAGTGGTTAAATTTCCTGCATTTACAGGTTGTTTAAAGCTTGGCAGATTGCCCAGGTTATTTGTTTACACAGAGAAGTTCTATCCCTTTGATCTAAGAAGGAAGTTAGATACAATGTTTTAAGTTCTAAACTTGGCAGAATGCCTGGATGTTTTCTTTTGACAGCTGAGTGAGCAGATAATCTCTCCACTTGTTTATATGAAAGAATCGTCAAACTCAGCAGGAGAGATCGTCAGGGGAGGTGAATCGAGATCACGATTTTTTAACGATTAATTGTGCAGCTCTATAGGAGGGTGGTAGAGTCTGCCCAGCCCATGGAGAGAAGCAAACACCAAATCACTACACGCTATGAAAAAATAAATATATATAGATAAGGTTAGGTTTGCTTTGTGAGAATAGTTTTTCTTAGTGTGAGGGTATTTTTGCTTGGAGGGGGAGATTTTTGTCTTGAGGGATTGCTTTGGGGAAGTGCAGGGTATAATATATATTCATGTGTATATATATATATATATATATATATATATATATATATACACACACAGTGGATATAACAAGTCTATACACCCCTTTTAAAATATCAGGTTTCTGTGCTGTAAAAAAAATGAGACAAAGTTAAATAATTTCAGAACTTTTACCACCTTTAATGTGACTTATAAACTGTACAACTCAATTGAAAAACAAACTGAATTTTTTTTATTTTTTTTAGGATGAGGAAGTAAAAATAAAAAATGAAAATAATGTGGTTGCATAAGTGTGCACACCCTGTTATAACTGGGGATGTAGCTGTGTTCAGAATTAACCAATCACATTCAAACTCATGTTAAATAGGAGTCAGTGCACAGCTGCCATCATTTAAAGTGCCTCTGATTAACCCCAAATAAAGTTCAGCTGTTCTAGTAAGTCTTTCTTGGCATTTTCCTAGTTGCATCCTACAGCAAAAGCCATAGTCCATAGAGAGCTTCCAAAGCATCAGAGGGATCTCATTGTTAAAAGTTATCAGTCAGGAGAAGGGTACAAAAGAATTTCCAAGGCATTACATATACCATGGAATGCAGTGAAGATAGTCATCATCAAGTGGAGAAAATATGGCACAAGAGTGACTGGACAAGAACTGGACGTCCCTCCAAAATTTATGAAAAGACTAGAAGAAAACTGGTCACGTAAGTTGTCAAGAGGCCTACAGCAACATTAAAGAAGCTGCAGGAATATCTGGAAAGTACTGGCTGTGTGGAACGTGTGACAACAATCTCTTGTATTCTTTATATGTCTGGGCTATCGGGTAGAGTGGCAAGGTGGAAGCCTTTTCTTACGAAGAAAAACATCCAAGCCTGGCTAAATTTTACATAGTACATAGTTAGTCAGGTTGAAAAAAGACACAAGTCAATCCAGTTCAACCTTAAAAACAATAAATAAAATAAAAAATATTGTACAATCCAATACCCAATTTTATACCCTCAGTTGATCCAGAGGAAGGCAAAAAACCCCAGCAAAGCATGCTCCAATTTGCTACAGCAGGGGAAAAAATTTCTTCCTGATCCCCCAAGAGGCAATCGGATTTTCCCTGGATCAACTTTACCTATAAATGTTAGTACCCAGTTATATTATGTACATTTAGGAAAGTATCCAGGCCATTTTCACAGCTCTTACTGTGAAGAAACCTTTGCGTATTTGGAGATGAAATCTCTTTTCCTCTAGACGTAAAGAGTGCCCCCGCGTCCTCTGGGTTGACCGTAAAGAGAATAACTCAACACCAAGTTCACTATATGGACCCCTTATATATTTGAACATGTTGATCATATCCCCCCTTATTCTCCTCTTCTCCAGAGTGAATAAATTCAGTTCCTCTAATCTTTCCTCATAGCTGAGCTCCTCCATGCCTCTTATCAGTTTGGTTGTCCTTCTCTGCACTTTCTCCAAGTCCCCAATATCTTTTTGAGAACTGGTGCCCAAAACTGAACTGCATATTCCAGATGAGGTCTTACTAATAATTTGAACAGGGGCAAAATTATTTCTCTCTCTCTAGAGTCCATACCTCTCTTAATAAAAGAAAGGACTTTGCTCGCTTTGGAAACCGCAGCTTGGCATTGCATGCTATTATTGAGCTTATGATCTACCAAAACCCCCAGATCCTTCTCCACCACGGATTCCCCCAGTTGTACTCCCCCCCTAGCATGTATGATGCATGCGTATTCTTAGCCCCCAAGTGCATAACTTTACATTTCTCAACATCAAACCTCATCTGCCACAGTCGCCCAATTAGACAGTGCATTGAGGTCGGCTTGTGAATTGGAGACATCCTGTAAGGACGTTATTCCACTGCATAGCTTGGTGTCATCTGCAAAGACAGAAATGTTACTTTCGATCCCAGACCCAATATCATTTATAAAGATATTAAAAAAGTAAGGGTCCCAGCACTGAGCCTTGGGGTACACCACTGATAACCTTAGACCATTCAGAGTAAGAATCATTAACCACTACTCTCTGAATTCTGTCTTTTAGCCAGTTTTCTATCCATTTACAAATTGATATTTCCAAGCCTGTAGACTTTACCTTACACATGAGCCGTGTGTGGGGAACTGTGTTGAACGCTTTTGCAAAATCCAAGTATGCCACGTCCACAGTCACCCCTCTGTCCAAGGTTTTACTTACCTCTTCATAAAAAGAAATCAGGTTTGTCTGACAACTTCTGTCTTTCATGAATCCATGCTGTCTGTTGCTTAAAATGTTTTTTTTTCCAGCAAGAACTCATCTATGAGGTCTTTTATTAAACGCTCCAGTATCTTCCCGACTATAGAGGTTAAACTAACAGGACTATAGTTACTTGGTAAAGACTTTTGCAAAAAGACACCCAAAGTCTCCCAAAAGCATGTGGGAAAATGTGTTCTGGTCTGATGAAACCAAGGTTTAAACTTTTCGCCATAATTCCAAAAGATATGTTTGGCGTAAAAACAACATTGCACATCACCAAAAGAACACCATACCCACAGTGAAGCATGGTGGTGGCAGTATCATGCTTTGGGGCTGTTTTACTTCAGCTGGAACAGGGGCCTTAGTCAAGGTAGGAGGGAATTATGAACAGTTCCAAATACCAGTCAATATTGGCACAAAACCTTCAGGCTTCTGCTAGAAAGCTGAACATGAAGAGGAACTTCATCTTTTAGCATGACAACGACCCAAAGCATACATCTAAATCAACAAAGGAATGGCTTTACCAGAGGAAGATTCACATTTTGGAATGGCCCAGCCAGAGCCCAGACCTGAATCCAATTGAAAATCTATGGGGTGATCTGAAGAGGGCTGTGCACAGGAAATGCGCTCGCAATCTGACAGAATTGGAGTGTTTTTGCAAAGAAGAGTGGGCAAATATTGTCAAGTCAAGATGTGCCATGCTGATAGACTCATACCCAAAAACACTGAGTGCTGCAATAAAATGAAAAGGTGCTTCAACAAAGTATTAGTTTAAGGCGTGCACACTTATGCAACCGTATTATTTTATTTTTATTTTTTTTACTTCCCTCCACCTAAAAGATTTCAGTTTGTTTTTTAACTGAGTTGTATAGTTTATAGGTCAGATTAAAGGAGGAAAAAGTTCTGAAATGATTTATCATTGTCTAATTTTTTTTACATCACAGAAACCTGACATTTTAACAGGAGTGTGAAGACTTTTTATATTCACTGTATATATACATGAAAATATCTGAGTATGAGATGGCATTGATTAGATTAATAATATAAATAATGATAGGGGTGGATTGACTTGCGACCTCTGAGAAGGGGAAGGAGAGGGGAAAAGGAATGGGGAGGAGATCGAAAGATAGAGGCAAAAGGAAAAAAAGAGAGAGGGAAAAAAGCAGGGAAGTGAAGGGAAGGAAGAAAAGAAGCGAGAACCAAAATGGGGGAGAAAAGGAAAATGGGGGAGAGGGGGAAGGAAGAAGGAGGAGAGGGATAAAGTAAAAAAAATAATATAAAATGTCCATTTGTGTCCCACTGTCAGGGCTAGTTGGCCACTCTTACTTTGGCTATGCTGCCTTCTAGTTTTCATTTTACTTAATATCTAAAGTGAGCCAGTTTTATACACCGCTCCTAAAGCGCCCCTGCCCATTGAAATCAATGGGCAGCGCCGCCGAACCACAGGCAAGCGCTTTGCGGGTGGTTTTAACCCTTTTTCAGCCGCTAGTGGGGGTTAAAAGTGCCCCGCTAGCAGCCAAAAACCTTTGCAAAAACTACAGTAAAGCGCCACCAAAGCCCCCAACGCTCCAGTGTGAAAGTAGCCTTAGTGTTCATATGTTTCAACCTGGGTTTACCCAAGGGACATATGGCCAAATGTTCTGGATAGGCTCTGAGAGGCTTTTTAATGCATTAAATGCTCTCAATGCACTATTGATACATATTTTACATTTTATTCTTTTCAACTAATATGTTTATTAATCCTTCTTCTCAACAGCCAAGGGATAAACTGTCCAGGGCATGTCGTCAACATCTGCCAGCATAACCAGTTTGAGCAAACAATCAAGGGGCTCGGACATTATCAAAGAGCATGAAGGGGAGGAGAGGCTGCTTGGAGCTGTCTGCTACACTACCTTTTACCCAGTCTTTTGCTGTGCTTTATACACATCAAAAAGAAGCCTGTCCTTTGTTCCCAAAGGACCTGTGTTGGTAAATAAAGGCCTCATACAAAGACATGAAGATAAATAGTCAGAGATCCGTGCCGCAAAGCCCTGCACTACTCTGTATAATTATATTGCTCCCTCAGATCCGAGCAGCCTTGCACTGTAGGAACCTTTGAAGATTAACCCATACTCAGTCTCTGACAGCAGGCTGCAGCTGGGCCTGACAGCATATTTAGACAAAGAGATCAAATTCAGGTTCAGATTACAATGTCAGATGAGCAATAACTCTCTGATCCACAGATATCTCAGCAAACACAAGCTATGTTGCTGTATTAGCAATATTGTTGATAGTAAAAGTAACAAGGACGATAATAATTTTCCCTGATGTTGATGATCATATGGTAATAATAATAATAATATCATCATTATTAATATCAAGGAAACTAAAAACTCTAGAGAGAAATAAAATTATGTCATGCATTAATATAGAGGATTAATATAGAGGATTTTTGTGTGCATAAAGGTCCAAAAAATTATATGCAAAACTCCCAATTTTGAAAATCCGTTGCAGTTACTCAATAATTCCAGCATGCTGGTGCCAAAACGATTGAAAATAAAAGTATGTACAGGTTTGTCTGTGTTAAAAAGGACCTGCTATCAGTAGACATTTGCAATGAATCTTTTGAAACTTTCATATAAAAAGGATGCTGATGGGATTTACAATAATGGCATAGAAGGTGTATCAAGTTATCATCCCTGACTGTGCTCAGAGGACAAGTCAGCCTCTAGTCTAGGGTGACCATACAATCTGAGATTGGTCTGACATTTCTGCTCTGACAAGAATAGGATACAAGCAAATAATAGTAAGCACACATATCCATTAGAGGTATGCCTACACTATTATAAAATTATAAAATGTTACTTGAGCTAAAACATTCCTTGAAAAGTTTGCCCCTTTCCTAATTTCATCTTGAAAATAGCATTGCACTTCCTGGTAAGTGAGTGTACCTTGGCACTCTTGTGATAGTATAACTAAAGGCAAAATGTTTTCTTTAGTTTTGGATACAATGGAGAGGGATTAGAATAGCTGTCAGGTTGTATTGCTGTATGTGCCTCCATTGGGGAGATTCACTCTATTTGTTCTGTTTACTATTGGCATTGAAAGTGAAAGTAAAAGAAAATACTCAAGTTTGGGTTGTCCCCAAAAATACATAAACACAGAAAAGTATTAGAGGTAAATCTTCCAAGTACCAACTACTAGGAACACTAGTTGTGGTGACATGAGGTCCCCACGGGATTCCCTTAATTTGCAGGGATCGCCTCTCACTTTTTGTTTTGGCTATAGGTCTGGAAGTGAAGGGAAATCTCCCCAATGGGACACAGATAGCAAAAAATTAACCAGCAGGGGTTATAACTCTCCCTTAATCTTTTCAAATGAAAAAAAAATGTTTTGCCTATAGGTCTGCTTTAAGGCACTGCTTCCTCTGATCGCTAGTCTCAGGATTTGGTCATGTCACTAACATGCTGCTCACTCTTTTTTTTGTTGGAGGCTCTGGCCTGAGGATGCAAAGAGCTTGCCACTCCCAAGATAGCTGCCTCCACAAACAGGCACAGTGCTGACCAAAGCATAAGGCTAGGTTCACACTAATGCGGTAAGGGAAACGCTGCGATCCGTGCGTGTTTCCTGCACTGCATTAAAAAAGCACCGCTCTTGTGATCTGCAGCGTGTGTCAATACAATCTTAATGACACACCAAACGCAGGTGGCAAATACAGCGCGTTTGCCGACACCGGGTCTCGCCAGATTGTATGGTACAAAATTACCATGCAATCTGGTTGCAGTGAGGTTCCAATATTACAGCATGCACATCTTTGTTGTGATGCAGTGTGAACGAATCGCATGTGAATGTGGTGCGGTTCCTGTGCAACTCACATGCTGTTCATAGCATCTGTGGTTCTCTAACAGATCAGGAATGCTGCCCCACACCTTGTGCTATAAAGTAAAGCTGGCCATACACTATGAGAATTTTGGTCAGTTTTAGATGAACCAGTCGAAATTTGCTCTATGAGTGGTCCTGTTGCCACCTTACCTTCCAACATCCTTCGATCGAAGGATGACTGAGGAAATGCTTTTCCCCTGCCGGCGTTAGACTGATACTATCATTCTCCCACTTTGTACCACTCATCCTAGACACTAGAAATTCTGGATAACCCTCTGCACACTCTTTTTACCCTTTCTAGTAAACTTTGCAATGAAAAACAGGGATTTTTGGTTCATACATATTAAAATACATGTTTAAGCTGGCCAACTGCATACAAGTAATTTCTCTTATGGCCAGTCCTACTCTGCTCTGCCAATGCAAATGCTATGGTGGACACAATGCCAACATGGGGCAAACAGACACAAAGTAAGGTAGAGCTACTAGGTTCAAGTCTGGTCACTGACCTGCAATGCAACTGAAACAAGATATACCTGTGCTCAATTCCCAATAGCTTGTGCATGTATACATACAGTACATGCATGTACAAGCTATTGGGATTTGAGCACAGGTACTCATCCTAGACAGTCACATGCCTGAAGCTCAGTGGGTATTCATTATTGATAAAATATAGAGCTTTTTTAATTAGTTTTGGTGTATATTGTGACACGTCCACCATGTGTTTATAGACACTTGGACAGTTACTGATATGTCCATTTTTAGTCATTTTGGGTATCACATCAACAATCATTTAACACTAACAAACTTTCCTGTTTTTTTTTTTTTTGCTAATCACATCACTAATTTTCAGGTATGTATATATGTTCCTGGAATATGACATATAATTACATATTTTGTATAGGAGATCAAAACATTTCCCCTGTGGTATACCCGGCATCAGTAAAGTCATGTGGTATAAATGTATTTGGTCTTACAATATCAAATAGCAAAAACCACAGATTGCCATTGTCTGAGCTTGGTTTCCTGTGTCTGACATTGACTCACATAAATGCTCAATTAATTTGCTGCTTTATTGCACAGCAAAATACTATGCTTATCTAAGCAATAGTACACATAATAGGTTGGAGGTGCTCCCATATAAAATATTCATTTAGAGAAGTGTTGTGTTTAGTTGGTTATAAACAACATTAGCTGAAATTAGCTGATTATGTAGCAAAAAGGCATAAGCTGTTTTCTTCAAACTCTTCTGACCGTGGAGTCTTCTCAAAGAATTTTACACTTTAGTGTCCATGAATATCAGAGGTTTGCAGCCAGCAAACTGATTCACTGAAAGTCCTTTCTAGATGATTTTTTCAAAAGTCTTTTTGACCAAACTAAAAATACACTTTATTGCTTTGGGTTTCAACAACTTATACTGTATGTTAAAATTAAAAAAAAAAAAATACAAAACAGTAAAGTACAAACCCTTTTTTTTCATACAAAATTAAATGAAACATTAAAACTGAATATATACAAAAATATTTTCAAATGTAAACTTAAATTATAACTGAAGGCAAAACTTTTTTAGCTTTGGATAGAATGGAGAGTGGTTAGAACATTTGTCAGGTTTTTATTGCTGTCTGTTTCCCCATTAGTGAGATTCAACCTCATGTTTGTCATCAATGAAACAAAGAAAGCCGCTCCAGGTGAGTGAGTCTCCAGTTAATTCCCACACACACACTAGTCGGGTGCTACTCTGCTCGCATGCTATGTATCATAAAGAAAATGATTCCAGACATCTGCACTTTCAAAAATCCTCTTTATTGAAGCTCATGTGACAGTTGGTTAACAGAAGGAGCAGGGGGCAAGTAGGTAGATGTGTTTTCTGATGCCAAAATGGCAGCATACATATGATATAGCTCCGCCCCTATATCCATCCACAGGACCTGTTTAGCTTTATAAAAGTCTGACTAAGAGCTACCTCCCCATTCTCCATTTTGTCCTCAAAGATCAACACCTACAGACCGTTACAATCAGGATAAGCTCTTACCTTACTATGTCGGAGTCCATCTGGGTTCAGCCTCTCCCAGCACGCAGTCCCACATCTTCGGCTGCTAAACGCACCAGCAAGGTGAGGAGCCCCTTCTGGTGGTCATTTGGGGCCGAGATGTTCTCTAATCAAAGATGATATCCCTCTTGTGGCATGCCTGCTGTGGGGTCCAGATCCAGCAGCTGGGACTACATGATGTCTTCTCTCCTATGGAACTCTTTCCAGGTCTGTCAATTTCTATAATTTCTAGATGGCCAAGAAAACTACTTTGCAGCAACTGCTTCAGGCAGCTTGCCAGAGACCAGGAGTATGAGAATCAGCAGGTGTCGACCTTGCTCAAGAAAGTAATCCGCGACCCCCTGGCAGAATTTTCCGGTCATCTCGGACAACCAGGGACAGAAGCAGACGAACAGTGTGGGCCCTGCACCAAATCTAATCCAAGCCATTCAACCCTCTCTAACTAGAGGGGTACCAGGCACTTCAGGGGTGACTCCAACTGTCATGAACCAGATAAGACCAGAACTGTGTGGATTGCAACAGAGGAAACCCAGACGTGTATAAGTGAAAATATAAATGATTTATTAAAGATAAACTAATAAATATAACACGACCACCTCCAATATCACTTAGTTCACCACAACCAATACAAAACAGAACCCCACAAATAATAATAATAATAATAACAGAACAAATATATACAAGTAAGGGAAATGCCGAGATCATAAACAGAGCCAGGCAGGACAAGAGGGACGGGTCAGATGCAAGGCTCAGGGTCCAGAGCAAGGAAACAGACAGGGAACAGGAACAACAGGAATCAGGTCTCAGGAACAGGAATCAGGTTTCAGGTAAACAGGATGCAGGCTGCAGGTCAGGGCTCAAAGAAGATACCAGGGCAAGATGAGTGTGTACTTGCCGGGTATTTATACTGCAGCTGCTAATTAAGGTCAGGTGACACCTGTCTGCGGAGGGGAATACCTGCTCCATACTGCCAGGATTCCTCCGCTGGTGGACGCCAGTACTGCGGCCCAAAGGTGACAGAATACTAGCATGAAAAAGCTCTTCTGACAGCTCCAAACTGCCAGGAGACACCTGCTGGTGGACCTCAGTACTGCACGCCAAATGATCGATATTACCGGCGGAGGGGACCTTTCCTGACAGTACCCCCCCCTCGAAGGAGCGACCTCCAGATGCTCCAACTAGCCGTTGCTGGGGAAAGTCCATAATGTCCAGCCGGGCAGCAGGCATCTCAAGCTTGGCAGCGGGCAGTGGCACATCAGGCTGGGTAGCAGACAGGAACACACCAGGCTGGGCAGCGGACAGGAGCACACCAAGCTGGGCAGCGGACAGGAACACACCAAGCTGGGCAGCGGACAGGAACACACCAAGCTGGGCAGCAGACAGGAACACACCAAGCTGGGCAGCGGACAGGAACACACCAAGCTGGGCAGCGGACAGGAACACACCAAGCTGGGCAGCGGACAGGAACACACCAAGCTGGGCAGCGGACAGGAACACACCAGGCTGGGCAGCGGACAGGACCACACCAGGCTGGGCAGCGGACAGGACCACACCAAGCTGAGCAGCAGAAAGGAACACACCAAGCTGAGCAGCGGACAGGAACACATCAAGCTGAGCAGCGGACAGGAACACATCAAGCTGAGCAGCGGACAGGAACACATCAAGCTGAGCAGCGGACAGGAACACATCAGGCTGAGCAGCGAACAGGAACACATCAGGCTGAGCAGCAGGCACGGGCACTTCAAGCTGGGCAGCAGGCAGGGGCACTTCAAGCTGGGCAGCAGGCACATCAGGCTGGGCAGCAGGCACGGGCACTTCAAGTTGGGCAGCAGGCACGGGCACTTCAAGTTGGGCAGCAGGCACGGGCACTTCAAGCTGGGCAGCAGGCACGGGCACTTCAAGCTGGGCAGCAGGCATGGGTACTTCAAGCTGGGCAGCAGGCACATCAGGCTGGGCAGCAGGCACGGGCACTTCAAGCTGAGCAGCAGGCACTTCAAGCTGGGCAGCAAGCATGGGCACTTCAAGCTGGGCAGCAGGCACGAGCACTTCAAGCTGGGCAGCAGGCACTTCAAGCTGGGCAGCAGACACGGGCAATTCAAGCTGGGCAGCAGGCACGGGCACTTCAAGCTGGGAAGCAGGCACATCAGGCTGGGCAGCAGGCACGGGCATTTCAAGCTGAGCAGCAAGCACATCAGGCTGGGCAACAGGCACGGGCACTTCAAGCTGGGCAGCAGGCACGGGCACTTCAAGCTGGGCAGCAGGCACATCAGGCTGGGCAGCAGGCACGGGCACTTCAAGCTGGGAAGCAGGCACATCAGGCTGGGCAGCAGGCATGGGCACTTCAAGCTGGGCAGCAGGCACATCAGGTGGGGCAGCAGGCACATCAGGGGCAGCAGGCACATCAGGCTGGGCAGCAGGCATGGGCACTTCAAGCTGGGCAGCAGGCACATCAGGCTGGGCAGCAGGCATGGGCACTTCAAGCTGGGCAGCAGGCATGGGCATTTCAAGCTGGGCAGCAGGCATGGGCACTTCAAGCTGGGCAGCAGGCACGGGCACTTCAAGCTGGGCAGCAGGCACGGGCACTTCAAGCTGGGCAGCAGGCACGGGCACTTCAAGCTGGAAAGCGGGCTCATCAGACTGGAAAGCGTGCACAACAGGCTGGAGGGCAGGCACAACAGGCTGGAGGGCGGGCACAACAGGCTGGAAGGCGGGTTCATCAGACTGAAAAGCGGGCTCATCAGACTGGAAAGTGGGCTCATCAGGCTGGAGAGCTGGAACTGGCACCTCAGGCTGGAACACTGGTCCCTCCGGCTGGAACACTGGCCCCTCCGGCTGGAACACTGGCCCCTCCAGCTGGAACACTGGCCCCTCCAGCTGGAACACTGGCCCCTCCGGCTGGAACACTGGCATATCCAGCTGGAACACTGGCATATCCAGCTGGAACACTGGCACCTCCGGCTGGAACACTGGCACCTCCGGCTGGAACACTGGCCCCTCAGGCTGGAACACTGGCCCCTCAGGCTGGAACACTGGCCCCTCAGGCTGGAACACTGGCCCTTCAGACTGGAACACCTCTGGCTGGAACACTGGCCCCTCAGGCTGGAACACTGGCCCCTCAGGCTGGAACACCTCCGGCTGAAACACTGGCCCCGCAGGCTGGAACACCGACCCCCCAGGCTGGAACACCGACCCCTCAGGCTGGAACACTGACCCCTCAGGCTGGAACACCGACCCCTCAGGCTGGAACACCGACCCCTCAGGCTGGAATGCCGGCACCTCAGGCTGAAACACTGGCACCTCAGGCTGGAAGGCAGGTACCAGGACATCAGGCTGGAAAGCGGACATCAGGACATTGGACTGGATAACAGGCACTGGGACGTCAGACTGGATTGCATTAGCTGGTGCGGAGGCAGGTTGGGTTACTGGCAGGATCGTCTTGGTTGGAAAAAACTTTTGTTTTTTCTTGGGTTTAGTCACTGAGGCTCTGTAGGTGGGGGGTGCAGCAGACTGGAAAGGAAGATTGGGATTTGGTGGAGAAGAGATAACAGTAGCTGGGGGAAGTTTATGTGGATTAGTAGGCAGCTGAGAAGAGGCAGGTGGATTGAATGCAGGATAGGTACAGGGAGCAGAGACCGGATATAAGTATCTGGTTGGGAGCAATGTATACTGAGCTGCAACTGAGTTTGGTGTGGGTGATGGGGAGACAGACTTGTGGGCAGGTAGGTGTCTAATTGCAGAGGTGGTTTGTTGTGGATTGGTTGGGGCTGGTTGTAACATATCAGACCATGCTGAGAGTATGGGTTGGACAAAGGACGGATCACATGCTGCCTGTCTAACAAGGGTCTGTACTGAGTGAATACACTCCAAAAGCTTCTGCTGAGAACAGATGGAATAGTGCTCAAAAAAGCATGCGGAATTATCCTCTAAGAGCCACACCAGAGACTCCACCTGATCAGCACTGAAAGGCGGAGAAAAATCATCACTGGTCTTAGGAACACAGGACAGGGCTAGTTCAGCACATATTTGGATCAAAGGCTGCACATCCCCAAACAACATACAGCCCTGGTCAACCAGGGAGTGAGCCAAATGGATGAGCTCAAGTAGCTGGTCATTGGTCCACTCTTTTAGTGACTGGCGGAGATACTCGCCACTTTCTGACGCCAGCAGAGTATAATATGGGATCGCATTGGGATTCATTCCAGCAAAGCCAGCAGAACCAAGATGGTTCCTCTGTGCAGCCACTTCTGGTCAGGGATGGCCCTGGTATTCTGTCATGTACCAGATAAGACCAGAACCGTGTGGCCTGCAACAGAGGAAACCCAGACGTGTATAAGTTAAAATATAAATGATTTATTAAAGATAAATGAATAAATATAACACAACCACCTCCAATATCACTTAGTGCACCACAACCAATACAAAACAGAACCCCACAAATAATAATAATAACAGAACAAATATATACAAGTAAGGGAAATACCAAGATCATAAACAGAGCCAGGCCAGGGTCATCAACGGGAGGTCAGCAGCTGGGGAAGGGAAACAAACAGGACAAGAGGGGATGGATGGATCACAGGAGGGACGGGTCAGATGCAAGGCTCATGGTCCAGAGCAAGGAAACAGACAAGGAACAGGAACAACAGAAATCAGGTCTCAGGAACAGGAATCAGGTTTCAGGAATCAGGAAAACAGGAAAACAGGAAAACAGGAAAACAGGAAAACAGGATGCAGGCTGCAGGTCAGGGCTCAAAGAAGATACCAGGGCAAGATGAGTGTGTACTTGCCGGGTATTTATACTGCAGCTGCTAATTAAGGTCAGGTGACACCTGTCTGCAGAGGGGAATACCTGCTCCATACTGCCAGGATTCCTCTGCTGGTGGACGCCAGTACTGCGGCCCAAAGGTGACAGAATACTAGCAGGAAAAAGCTCTTCTGAAAGCTCCAAACTGCCAGGAGACACCTGCTGGTGGACCTCAGTAGTGCACGCCAAATGATCAATATTACCAGCGGAGGGGACCTTTCCTGACACCAACCCAGCAGATTAGGCTGGCTGTTTCCCCAGACCCAGTATTACAGCCAACCTTCCAGGCAGAGGGAAAAGCTATCGCCTACTCCTCGGCAGAGGATCCTGTAGGTTCAGGCTTTAATTTTGCGATGATACCACCATTCATATGGCAGTAAAAGCTGCACTGGAATGGGAGGATCTGGAAACCTCCTCCAAAGAAGCAGAAAACCTATTATCACACACCATACAATCTGATTTTAAATTGTGTGGTAATCGCTGCACAACACACATTAGGTGCCTTTATCCTTTCAGGGAACCCCAAATGCAATGCGATTCTGCTGTGATTGTCATGTGGGAGAACGCATCTTTAAAAACATTGTGCAAAGCTTGTCATCCCTAAATAGGAGCAGGGGCGGCTTCTTTTTGCACGCGTAGGGCAGCCAAGTGAATAGGCCGTCCCCATGCGAGTTGCAACATTGCATGCAAATCACTCTTTGAAAATTGCATAGTGGGAACACATGTCCCCTCTACGTGATAATATCAAATGCCTCTGAAAAGTGACATAAGCACAGTCCAGCCAATCAGGATCACCAGCCAGATGCGCCGGAGTCTGATGGTAGACAAAACAAGAAATGCTAAACAGTATCGTCCATTAGGGCCACAGCCATGGATCATTGTTACCACAGTTGTTTGCAGGGTGGGGCCACAGCTGCAAACAACTCAAGATCCAGGGCAGAGGGGAATTTCCCACTCAGGGCCTAGTTTCCAATATTCTGGAACTTCGAGCAGCATTCATTGTGTTGGCCACCAGGCTGTCTCACATACAGGGTCGCCCATTCTTGCTCTATCTGGACAACACGGCAACAGTGTCCTAAATACAGCGACAAGGCAGGACGCACAGTCAATCCCTCTTGAGAGAGGTGGAACCGATCATGACATTGGCACAACAATATCTCCCAGATTTGGGGGCCATATATCCTCCAGGCTGTCAGAACTTGGAAGCGGATCGCCTATCCAGACAATTTAAGGATCCCAACGAATGGTCCCTTCATCCTGAAGTGTTCAAACAGATCATGCACAAGTGGGGGTGTCTGCAACTGGATCTTTTTGCCTCATCAACCAACTGCAAGGTGAGCTGGTTTCTGTCACATTACCCTCATCCATTAGCGGAGGGGACGGACGCCTTTACCCATCCTTGGGTTGCGCAACTGACCTATGCCTTCCCTCCAATTTCTTTAATCCTGAAATTCCTGAGGAGATTAACAGAGAATTTGACAGTCATTACAGTATTAACTTACTGGGCTCACAGACCATGATTCTCTCTGGCAATGGATCTCAGTGTGTGCCCACCGATCACTCTGCCAGTGACTCCTCATCTCCTGTCCCAAGGAGATATCCTACATCCACAACCATCACGACTGGCCTTAGCGGCCTGGAGATTAAAAAGTTACAAAAGTTAGGATGTTCTCCAGAGGTTATTAGAACTTTACAGAGTTCCAGAAAGGGGTCAACCAATGTCATCTACTCCAGAATATGGAATAGGTGCGCAAGCTTTGCAGCTGGACATCAGTTTGACCCTAGTGACCCAAATGTATCTCAAATCCTGTCTGTCCTGCAATCCGGATTGGATTTGGGACGCAGCCTAAGTTCAGGTGCAAATTTCAGCCATCTCGGCTCTTACCCAAAAGAAATGGGCAGCAAACCTGTTGGTGGAGCACTTCATGAGAGCGGTACTTAGATTACGCCCTACTTAGAGAAATAGGTTCCATCAATGGGACCTGGCAGTAGTTCTCAATTTTCTAGCAAACCCTTCTCGTGCTCCGAAGACTGTTCATTATGGGATATCACCTTAAAAACGGCTTTCCTAATAGCCATAACTTCAGGGATAAGGGTGTCGGAACTCCAAGAATTGGGGGCAGCTGAACCTTATTTCATGTTCTTCCCAGACAGGGTTGTGCTGAGACCATTGGATAATTTTTTTACAAAAGTGGCATTCATATTTCATCTCTCCAGTGAATGGGTGCTTCCAGCTATCCCAGCGGAATCAGATGCTGGTTTGCACGAGTTGGACATTCCAAAAGTCCTCAAAGCCTATCTCCAAGCTACTTCTACATTCAAACGTTCTGACAGACTTTTCATCATACATACCGGAAAATTTAAAGGGCAAGAGGCCTCGACCAAAACCATCTCACCCTGTATAATAAAAACTATTCACCAGGCATATAGAGCGGCCAGGAAGGATCCAGAGGTGGTTAGAGATCACTCAACCAGGGTGATGTCTTCTTCTTGGGGACAGTCTGCAAAGCTGCTAGCTGGTCATCACATCATACGTTCTTAAAACACTACAGGGTGGATTCAGCAGCTCTTACTACAGTACTACAGTACTGTAGTACAGTAGTAGTATGGGAGGAAAACTATCCAAGCTTCTATGTCTATTGTCAAATAAAAAGTAAGTTTGCAGCATTAAACCTTCCCTCTCAAAAGCTCATTATGTATCATATGTATGTTGCCATGTTGATGTCAGGAAAATGAAAAATTGTATCAAATACTTATCATAATTTTCCTTTCCTGACGCCAATACATGGCAGCATACAAACCCTCCCTCTGATCTTTGTGCTTTATACGGCGAATGGGGGAGGTAGCTCTCAGTCAGACTTTTATAGAGCTAAACAGGTCCTGTGGGTGGATATGGGGGGAGGTATATAATATGTATGCTGCCATGTATTCGTTGTTGTAACCGACTTGAGTGGGCAAATGCTCACACTCGATGGCATCTGGCACTTTGGAGACGTGTTCTCTTCATGGATGAATTCCGGTTTTCAGTGTACAGGGCAGATGGCAGACAGCGTGTAGGGCGTCGTGTGGGTGAGCGGTTTGCTGATGTCAATGTTTTGGATCGAGTGGCCCATGGTGGCGGTTGGGCTATGGTATGGGCAGGCGTATGCTATGGACAACGAACATGGGTGCATTTTATTGATGGCATTTTGAATGCACATAGATACCGTGACGAGATCCTGAGGCCCATTGTTGTGCCATTCATCCACGACCATCACCTCATGTTGCAGTATGATAATGCACTGCCCCATGTTGCAAGGATCTGTACACAATTCCTGGAAGCTGAAAACATCCCAGTTCTTGCATGGCCAGCATACTCACCAGACATGTCACCCATTGAGCATGTTTGGGATGCTCTGGATGGGCGTATGCAACAGTTCCAGTTCCTGCAATATCCAGCAACTTCGCAGAGCCATTGAAGAGGAATGGACCAACATTCCACAGGCCACAATCAACAACCTGATCAACTCTATGCGAAAGAGATGTGCTGCACTGCGTGAGGCAAATGGTGGTCATACCAGATACTGAGTGGTTTTCTGACCCCTCGGACCCCCCCAATACAGTAAAACTGCACATTTTAGAGTGGCCATTTACTGTGGTCAGCCTAAGGTACACCTGTGCAATAATCATGCTGTCTAATCAGCATCTTGATATTTCACACCTGTGAGGTGGATGGATTATCTCGGCAAAAGAGAAGTGCTCACTAACACAGATTTGTGAACAATATTTGAGAGAAATAGGCCTTTTGTGTACATAGAAAAAGTCGTAGATCTTTGCGTTCAACTCATGATAAATAGGGGCAAACACAAAAGTGTTGTGTTTATAATTTTGCTCAGTGTAGAGAGAGAGAGAGAGAGAGAGAGAGAGAGAGAGAGAGAGAGAGAGAGAGATCTAGATAGATAGATAGATAGATTTCTATATCTATATCTCTATAGATATATCTATATAGATCTATCTATCTATCTATCTGTCTATCTGTCTATCTGTCTATCTATCTATCTATCTATCTATCTATCTATCTATCTATCTATCTATCTATCTATCTATCTATCTATCTATCTATCTATCTATATATATATAATATATATATATATATATATATATATATATATATATATATATATATATAGTAAAATTTGGGCGGTTGTTAGCTCAGTGCTAGAAGCATTTTAATGAGTCGGCAGCCCACTTTTGTTAAACAAAATCAGTCCAACATAAAGTAGTTGCCCACACAGGGGGGTTTCACCATCAAAAAAGGAAACAAACAATAATACTGGCTTCCTCTCTTCAGCGGATGAAGAAGCAGGAAGTGACCCCAAAAAAAGTACTGGCGTGCTCCTTTCAAAATAAAGATTTTTCAAGTTAAAAAAATGAAATAAAAAAGGCACTAGAATGCATTAAAAATGAATTATTGTATGTATCAATTCAATTTGCGCTCACAATGTAAAATAAAAAAATAATGAACAAAAGCAGCTGACAAACTATGCAGGTAACAAACAACCTAAATAAATATTTAAAAGCAGAACTTTCATATAAAGAACAACTTAAGGTTACAGTTCAGAGTTGAAGATCCAAAGGATGCGGTTTAATCAAAAGGTGATATAGGATAGCCTCCGTCGATATTACAACACTCTTAAACTCAGCAGTGGACCACCCCAAAATAAGTGGTCAATAGCACTCGATTTCACAACAGCTACAAACCAGTATATCCATAGAGACACCTGATGTCCTTAGTCTTCTTAATATGGCATGCTCCAGCAAGAAAGGGCCACAGATCGTGCAGAATTTAAAAGATAGACAAAAACGCTTCATTATACAGTATTAAGGATATCAACATTTATTGAATAATACCCAAATACTCACAAACAATGAAGGTAAAAGCTGCGTGTCAGTCCAAACAGTAGGATTGTTTCCAATCAACAAGATGGCCAACTCCCGTGCATGGCAACGTCACATGACCAAGCTCCACCCAATGCGTTTCATCATGAAAATACATCATCAGAGGCGTGGTCTCTTGCATGCACATCGCTATATGTATGATGGAGGCTAGATATGGTTGTACTACATCGTAAATGCTCTCCAAAAGCTGGAAGTTGCGTCAATACCCAGAGCCAGAAATTAAACTGGGACCAACCAAGTGAACATCCTGTGAGAACCAGAAGTGCTAGGAAAACACCGATCCGGTTTTCAGTATTTACAACTTACCGGGGAACATTGTAAGAAATTGGACAAATAATTTGAAACAAAACATTAAATAATTATTTATACTAAATAATGATTTATAAAAAAAAAAAAAGGCCTTATTACACAGTAATAAAAGGTCAAAAGGAAACCATTCGCCGGTACTAGTATCTCAAAACTTTACAGCGCCATCTTGTGGTTAAAAAAATTCATTACAATTTCAAAAAATTGCAATACTATTAAAACATTACTATCTAATAAGGCCTTTTTTATAAACCATTATTTAGTATAAATAATTATTTAATGTTTTGTTAATTTAGTAGTGGTATCTAGCATCCATCATTTGAAATTCTAGGCCACACGCATTCATGTAGTAGAGGTTTTATTCATTGACGATGCGTGGTTGCACAGATATAAGGTTTTGAAATCATTCTTTTTAAACACACTGTATTGTACCTCAGATAAAGGAGATGATGCATATATTTTTTGTAAGCCAAGGTATATACCTGGAGCATGACCACAAGAACTTTGGATTATGATTTTCTTTTTTGTATAGAGTTTTGCTACCACTTACCGACCACATACAGGCGATCCCCTAGTTACAAACATTCGACTTACAAACGATTCATACTTACAAATGGAGAGAGACAACAGGAAGTGAGAGGAAATCTACCCCTAGGAAGGGAAATTCACTCCTGTGAGCATTATTATGGGAAAAAGGTACCTCCACTGATGCTTTATCACTAAGGCTTGCTTCAACAACAACCCAAAATTTTCAAAATCCAATTATCGTTGGGACAGAAAGTGAGGTGAAATCTTCTGAACAGGGGCACAGACAGCAAAACAAACATTACAGGGGTGTTAACCCTTCCCTATGCTATCCAAAAAGCTAAAAATAGTATTTTTGGCTGGAGCTACACTTAAAAAATGTACCTGTTCCATAGTTTGGCATCATTCCACGAGCACGCGCAATTTTAAAGCATGTTAGGTTTCTATTTACTTTGCGTAACATCATCTTTCATATTATACAAAAATCGGGGCATATATTATGTTTTTATTTTTAAATTCATTAAAGTGTATTTTTTTCCCCATAAAATTGCGTTTGAAAATCCAAACGTGTGGCATATAAATTTGCAACAACCACCATTTCATTCGCTAAGGTCTCTGCTAAAAAAGAATATACAGTGGCTTGCAAAAGTATTTGGCCCCCTTGAACTTTTCAACCTTTTGCCACATTTCAGGCTTCAAACATAAAGATATAAAATTTTTATTTTTTGTGAAGAATCACCAACAAGTGGGACACAATTGTGAAGTGGAACGAAATCTTTTGGATTTTTGAAACTTTTTTTAACTAATAAAAAAATGAAAAGTGGGGCGTGCAAAATTATTCGGCCCCCTTGCGTTAATACTTTGTAGAGCCACCTTTTGCTGCGATTACAGCTGCAAGTCGCTTGGGGTATGTCTCTATCAGTTTTGCACATCGAGAGACTGAAATTCTTGCCCATTCTTCCTTGCAAAACAGCTCAAGCTCAGTGAGGTTGGATGGAGAGCGTTTGTGAATAGCAGTTTTCAGCTCTTTCCACAGATTCTCGATTGGATTCAGGTCTGGACTTTGACTTGGCCATTCTAACACCTGGATACATTTATTTGTGAACCATTCCTTTGTAGATTTTGCTGTATGTTTGGGATCATTGTCTTGTTGGAAGATAAATCTCCGTCCCAGTTTCAGGTCTTTTGCAGACTCCAACAGGTTTTCATCCAGAATGGTCCTGTATTTGGCTACATCCATCTTCCCCTCAATTTTAACCATCTTCCCTGTCCCTGCTGAAGAAAAGCAGGCCCAAACCATGATGCTGCCAACACCATGTTTGACAGTGGGGATGGTGTGTTGAGTGTGATGAGCTGTGTTGCTTTTACGCCAAACATATCGTTTTGCATTGTGGCCAAAAAGTTCGATTTTCGTTTCATCGGACCAGAGCACCTTCTTCCACATGTTTGGTGTGTCTCCCAGGTGGCTTGTGGCAAACGTTAGATGAGACTTTTTATGGATATCTTTGAGAAATGGCTTTCTTCTTGCCACTCTTCAATAAAGGCCAGATTTGTGCAGTGTACGACTGATTGTTGTCCTATGGACAGACTCTCCCACCTCAGCTGTAGTTCTCTGCAGTTCATCCAGAGTGATCATGGGCCTCTTGGCTGCATCTCTGATCAGTCTTCTCCTTGTCTGAGCTGAAAGTTTAGAGGGACAGCCAGGTCTTGGTAGATTTGCAGTGGTCTGATACTCCTTCCATTTCACAATGATCGCTTGCACAGTGCTCCTTGGGATGTTTAAAGCTTGGGAAATCTTTTTGTATCCAAATCCGGCTTTAAACTTCTCCACAACAGTATTACGGACCTGCCTGGTGTGTTCCTTGGTCTTCATGATGCTCTCTGCGCTTTCAACAGAACCCTGAGACTATCACAGAGCAGGTGCATTTATACAGAGACCTGATTACACACAGGTGGATTCTATTTATCACCATCAGTCATTTAGGACAACATTGGATCATTCAGAGATCCTCGCTGAACTTCTGGAGTGAGTTTGCTGCACTGAAAGTAAAGGGGCCGAATAATTTTGCACGCACCACTTTTCAGTTTTTTAATTGCTAAAAAAGTTTAAAATATCCAATAGATTTCGTTCCACTTCACAATTGTGTCCCACTTGTTGGTGATTCTTCACAAAAAATTTAAATTTTATATCTTTATGTTTGAAGCCACTGTATATATATATATATATATATATATATATATATATATATATATATATATATATATATATATATATATATATATGTATATACTATTTGGGGTATTTTTACTTGTAAACAACAAGTGTCAGAAAAAGGCCTGGTCAGCAAGCTGTGTAAAGTTACAAAGTTACACAAAACTCAAATTCTATACAAGTACGTATTCTTAACCTCAAAAAGTACCTTCTATTGCTATTAGCCTCCTCTAAATCTCCAATTTTCTTTGTTTTTCTGTTATCCCTCTGTGATCCAACTTCCTGTTAGAGGGTGGCTATGTTGTTCTCTATGGCCCCATTGCATGTAGGAACATAGCCACCCTCTCTTGCTTGCTCCCAAGATGGATTATGAACCATGAGAGTTGTAGTGTGCATAGAGCAGTGCACATGACCGCAACTAACGTGCTCTGCTTATTTCAGACAAACAGAAGTAATGGGGAAAAGGAGAAGTTCAGGAGCTTATGGAAGGTGTTACAAGGAGGCAGAAAAAACACAGTAATTCATGATTTCATGAAAGATAGATTGCAGGTGCATTAGATAATGGATGTGTATGGATTATATTTGGAGAATAAGGATATTGTTAGTGTTACTTTAAGAGACAAAGTGGTTATCTAATTGAACAATGCAGTTATTGGTGTATTCTTTGTCATAACCCCATATAGCATTTATATATTTATTAGGCCATAAGATGTTATTTGCTATAAACAGTTGCAGGGGTGTCTTGCTTCTGTGCACACTTGACCTCTTTGGCTGTAAACAAGTTACATTTGTGTTCTTCTTATTAAATTGAACCTCCTCACAATAACAGCTCCCAGAGCTCCATCTCCCATTTATCCAATCATCTAGTCATAGATTTCTCTGTGTAAAGAATTCAGAAGAATGAAGCGTCCTCTCTGCATCTTCTGTGCTTCCTGCAGAGTGAATTGATGTTCCTTTTCGAGTACCTTCTTCCCTGCTGCTCTTGTAACTCCGGTCTTCATATAGGAGCGTGAAATTGCAATGTGAAGAAGGTCAAAATGTACTTCTGGTAGGTACAACATAATCTACCCTAAAATATTTTTAGAAGTACTTTTTACTCAGTTGGCATAAATAGGGCTGCACACAGGTACATTTAAATAACAAAAATATATCTTCAGTCAGATGCTAAAATGTCCCGCATATATAGTAAAAAAAAAAAAGGAAGTTGGAGTATTGGAAGAGGCAGAGAGCAATAGAGCAACAAGCAATATTCCCATTGCACACATCCCTGTGCTTTCCCCTGCTTTAAACATGTTTTTTGTGTTAGACTTGCAACACTGTGTTGGACCTCCCTCTTTTAGTGTTGATGCAGATTACAGGATGCTAATATAAGATTCATTCTAAAATCAATTCTTAATTAAGTTAGTTATACTATCTGTATTAAAATATGTATATACTGTGTATATGACGGTGTAAAGGGTGTTTTTCTATTTATTCAGAGTTTTGCTTTACATTAAAAATTGCAAAAAAAAGTGCAAATATGAAAAAAGAATGTTAACTACTGCCACTATTATGACTGCTTTGAAGCTGAACAGTTAACCACTTAAGGACCGAGCCTCTTTTTGAGATTTCTTGTTTACAAGTTAAAAACAGTTTTTTTTTGCTAGAAAATTACTTAGAACCCCCAAACATTATACATTTTCTTTTTCTAACACCCTAAGGAATAAAATGGCGGTCGTTGCAATACTTTCTGTCACATCGTATTTGCACAGCGGTCAGACAAGCCCACTTTTTTTGGAAAAAATACACTTTTTTGAATTAAAAAAATAAGACAACAGTAAAGTTTTTTTTATATTGTGAAGGATAAGGTTACGCAGAGTAAATTGATACCCAACATGTCACGCTTCAAAATTGCACCCGCTCATGGAATGGCGACAGACTTTTACCATTAAAAATCTCCATAGACGACGTCTAAAAAATTATACACGTTGCATGTTTTGAGTTACAGAGGATGTCTACGCACGTTTGCTTTCGCTTCTGCACACGAGCTCGGTGGGATGGGGCGCGTTTAAAAAAAAAAATGTTCTTATTTATTTTATTTTTTAGTTTCACACTGTTCTTTAAAAAAAAAAAAAATGTGTCACTTTTATTCCTATTACAAGAAATGTAAACATCCCCTGTAATAGAAAAAAAGCATGACAGGACCTCTTAAATATGAGATCTGGGGTCAAAAAGACTTCAGATCTCATATTTCCACTAAAATGCAATAAAAAAAAATGTTGTCTTTTAAAAAAAAAAAAAAAATAGCCCTTTAAGAGTTATGGGCAGAAGGGACGTTTTGACGTCGCTTCTGACCCTGCAATGGTATGGAGACAAGGGCCCCCACCCAGCAAGGGATAACATCTGATCGCCTCCGCCGCTGCCGACGGCTCTGGTAAGCGCCAGAGTGCACTGGAGTGCTGCAGGAGGGGGCCCCTCTCCCGCCACTGATAAAAGTGATCTCGCAGCGAATCCACCGCAGAGACCACTCTTATCAAAAAGTGGACCGCCGGCCGAAGAAGAGGATACCGGGGTTATGGCAGCTAGCTGCTGCCATAACAACGATATTCCTCTTCAAAGTTAGGACGTATAGTGGCATGCGGCGGTCTGTAAGTGGTTAAAGTGTCACTAAACCCACATCATAAAAACTATCACTAAATGGTGTGCTGTTCATACTCACTCAGTCACTATGAGATTTGTTTTCAGTATTCTGCAAAAATCCTGATTGATCCTGCTGTTCTCTATTTCCACCTTCTGCCCATGTCCCCTAATTCAGCTAGGGATTTTACAGCTGTGGTGGCAACTCTGCACATGCTCAGTTTTCAGTGAGCTTCTATGCTGTGCATTTCCTCCCTATCACATCTGAGCAGCCCATGTGACTATAGAGTCACACATGTGGGCGTATACACAGTAGTAAATGTCAGCTCATTCCCCCCTCCTTCATACCCATTAACCAGCTAAACTTAATGGGAGTGGGATATTACATGTAGATTAATGGAGGCTTTACCTCCCTCTTATTCTAAGACACAGGCTGGAGGGGCATGACACAACTGGAGGGGCATGACACAGCCTGTGACTGGCAGAAATCCCCCCGAACCATGTTATTGCCAAAAAATAATTTGATTTCAAATATATATTTGTATGACAATTTAAAACAGTTTATTGATATTAATTATTTATTTTTACTATGTATTTGAAAGGCTTTTTTACTCCCACCCTGCGACTGGGCAGTAAAAAGAGAAGCAGCATACTGATGAGTACATCTCTCTGTCGCACTGCTGTCTCCTCCTGTCATTATGAAACTTTTACTGCACACATCTTATTAGCGCCGTCTGCTGCTGCTTCTCTTCCCCTTCTCTGAACTCTGCTGAATAGACTATAAAGTAAATAAATTCCTCCAGCAAAAGTCCGATGAGAGCTTTTGGTCCAAAAATGCGACCGTGTGTATGCTCCAACTTTTGCTGGCGGAATTCCAGCCAGCAAAAGATTGAGAGCATGTTCTCAATTTTTCGGTCGGAAAAAGTTCCGATCTGAAATTCCGATCGTCTGTACCAATTCCGACGCGCAAAATTCCTACGCATGCTTGGAAACTATTCGACGCATGCTCGGAAGCATTGAACTTCATTTTCGCGGCTCGTCATAGTGTTGTACGTCACCGCGTTCTTGATGGTCGAATGTTCAGCGAACTTTTGTGTGACCGTGTGTATGCAAGCCAAGCTTGAGCGGAATTTCGTAGGAAAAATCATCCAAGATTTTTCCAACGGAAATTCCGCTCGTGTGTACGCGGCATAAGGGGCTAATATCAAGTCAAATTCAGGTACTTACTCTGCCTGCATGTAAAAAAAAAAAAAAAACACATAGCAGTCTATTTATAAATGTTTTCCCACATTTTTCCAATACAACGTACTTGTGTGAATCTTGTGTGAAAGTGGTGTGAGTCTTATGTGAAAACATTTATAAAATGGCTCCTTATTACAGACAGCACATAAAATAATACATTTAAATAGCTATACCCATAAATTTATAGATTTTTTTTCCCAATGTAATAAAGACCTAATATGTTCCAATTTTCCAAATAATCATTAATAGTGATACTAACAATGCATTTTAAAAGATAACCAAAAGACTCAGACATCTAGCTACCCAATTGTTCTCCTGCACTGTAGTCAGCCAAATGCTGAAGCCCGAAGAGCCCGTCCACACTTAATGCATAACACACCACTACGAAGAAAAAAAAGGCCACACTCCAATGACATTTAAACAGCTTCACAGCTTAAATGATGGACAGCCCACCCTGCATCCTTCCACCCCAGCAGGAGTAAGCCCAGATGGGTGAAACGCATTAGAGAGGTGGACCTAGGATGAAAGGATGAAGTGTGTGATGAGACATTATTCTGGCAATCGAAATGGTATAAAAACTGCTTTTGCTGTTTACCAACCATACTGAGCTTCATCTTTCATCAGTTTACTGCAGTCGTTAGACCTTTAATGAATGAACGAATCATGTCGAATTCATGCGTTATATTCGCTATAATTTCTTTCGTATTCGTTGAAAGTCGTTAATTTTTTCTTCGGACATTCGGATGCCTCTGAATGTCTGAAAAATGCAAAATTTGCCCGAATTTCGATTCGTTACTTAACGGATTGCACATGTCTAATACATATGTATAAATGTTTATCTGATTTTAGTGCTGGGCAACCATCTCTTCATTCCTGTTTGGAATAATACTTACCGTAATTGGCCTCAGGATTTGATGTATCCTTTCATACATGGTGACCTGTGGGCCTCTATATATATCTCTTTAGGTAAGCTTGTTATGTGGTCTTTAAGATATGGCCATTTTCTTTCTATCTTTGGGTTAATGTGCTTTCACTAGACTAATATTGATCCTAATATAGAAACCTTAGTATAAGCTCATATTTTTTCTATCCTTTGTAGTTTTGCATCCTGGGATTTGTTAATCCTCCCACAGGAGAGACTCTATTCACACCTAACATAGTCACATCGTCTATACTGGTGATTTAGTTATATGTTAACTAGATGTCACATATCTGCAGCAAGGTATATCAAAAGTATAAAAATAACATTACGAATATTAATTTTATTTTGTTTTTCTCCCCCTCTCTCCCCCTCCCTCCAGAGGGATAGCTATTGATTATTTGGAAATCAATTGATGAAAATGATACGTGTACAACTGTACCTGTATATGAGATAGGAGGTCCTGAGGAAGCGGTTGTCTCTGCGAAACGTGTCGAACTTTATTTCCTAACCTCAGAAGACTACCTTGTTAAGCAATGTATATCCCCTCAGTGGGTAGTGATTTGTAGACTCACTCCAGAGGTGGTTCTGGCCAGCTCAGTAGATTGCTTTAAGAAAGGCCTGGATTCTTTCCTAAATGTACATAATATAACTGGGTACTAACATTTATAGGTAAAGTTGATCCAGGGAAAATCTGATTGCCTCTCTGGGATCAGGAAGGAATTTTTCCCCCTGCTGTAGCAAATTGGATCCTGCTTTTCGGGGGGGGGGGGGGTTCGCCTTCCTCTGGATCAACTGTGGGTATATGGGATTGTATGATATTTTTTATTTAATTTTTTTTTTTTCCATGGTTGAACTAGATGGACTTGTGTCTTTTTTTCAACCTGACTAACTATGTAACTATGTAGTATCAATGTCATGCATTTGTGATACAGCTTTTAAATGGAATGATGGAATGAAATAAAGACTTGTATATATATATATATATATATATTTTTATTTTATTTCAAGTATTTGTGTCCATTGGAGAGGTATTTAAGGTCCTACTACTTATTTGTAAATTATTGATTAACCTTTTGGGATGAAACCCTCCACTGGCACTGTAATGTTGGTAGTCGCACTCTCACACACATCATAAATGGTTTTTAAATAAACAATATCATTGGTCTTCAAAATGTATTCATACATGACCACTATTTAACCACCTCAATACAGGGCACTTACACCCCCTTCCTGCCCCGACTAATTTTCAGCTTTCAGGGCTCTCACGCTTTGAATGACAATTACTCCGTCATGCAACATTGTACCCATATGAAATTTGCATCCTTTTTTTCACACAAATAGAGCTTTCTTTTGGTGGTATTTAATCACTAGTGGGTTTTTTATTTTTTGTGTTATAAATAAAAAAAAAACGTAAATTTTGTGAAAAAAATTTTCTTTGTTTCTGTCATAGTAATTTTTCTTCATAAATTTTGGCCAACATTTATACTGCTACATAGCTTTGGTAAAAATAACCCAAATTAGTGTATATTATTTGGTCTTTGTGAAGGTTATAGAGTCTACAAACTATGGTGCCAATCACTGAAAATTGATCACATCTGATCAGGCCTTCAGTACATCAGGTGTATCTCAATTCTTCAGACACTAACAAGTCAGGAAAGTACAAATACCCCCCCCCAAATGACCCCTTTTTAGAAAGTAGACATTCCAAGGTATTAAGTAAGTAGCATGGTGAGTTTTTTTAAGTTGTATTTTTTTCCCACAATTCTTTGCAAAATGAAGATTTTTTTTTTTTTTTTTTTTACAAAATTGTCACATGATCAGGTTATTTCTCACACACAGCATATGCATACAACAAATTACACCCCAAATACATTCTGCTACTCTTCCCGGGTATGGCGATACTACATGTGTGAGACTTTTACACAGCCTGGCCACATACAAAGGCCCAACATTGAAGTAGCTCCTTCAGGCGTTCTATGAGCATAAATGACACATCTCATTTCTCAACCACCTATTACACTTTTGAAGACCCTGGAGCACCAGGACAATGGAAGCGCCCTCAAAATGACCCCATTTTGGAAAGCTGGAGCACCAGGACAATGGAAACGCCCACAAAATGACCCCATTTTGGAAAGCTAACACCCCAATGTCTAATCTTTGATACCTAATGAGTCTTGAACGGTTCATTTTTTTCCAGAAGTTTTTGGAAAATGTGTAAAAAAAATAAAAACGCATTTTTTTTTACACAAAGTTGTCCATTTATAAGATATTTCTAACACATAGCATGTATATGGCAAAAAATACACCCCAAAATACATTCTGCTACTCTTCCCGAGTATGGCGATACCACATGTGTGAGACTTTTACACAGCCTGGCCACATACAGAGGCCCAACATCGAAGTAGTACCTTTAAGCTTTCTAGGAGCATAAATTAAAGATCTCATTTCATTCCTACCTATCACACCTTTGAAGGTCCTGGAACACCAGAACAGTGGAATTACCCACAAAATGACCCCATTTTGGAAAGCAAACACCCCAACGTATATTCTATGAGGCATGGGCTGCAGATAGGTACTCGGGTACTCTGATGGGCTGCAGTTAGGTACTCGGGTACTCTGATGGACTGGAGATAGGTACTCGGGTAACTTGATGAGCTGCAGACAGATACTCGGGTACTCTGATGGGCTGGTGACAGGTACTCTGTTACTCTGATGGGCTGGTGACAGGTACTTGGGTACTCTGATGGGCTGGTGACAGGTACTCGGGTACTCTGATGGGCTGGGGACAGGTACTCGGGTACTCTGATGGGCTGGTGACAGGTACTCAGGTACTCTGATGGGCTACAGATAGGTACTCGGGTACTCTGATGGGCTGGTGACTGGTATTCGGGTACTCTGAAGGGCGGTGACAGGTACTCAGGTACTCGGTACTCATATGAACTGTGACAGGTACTCAGGTACTCAAATGGACTGTGACAGGTACTCGGGTACTCAGATGAACTGTGACGGGTACTTGGGTACTCAGATGAACTGTGACAGGTACTCAGATGGACTGTGACAGGTACTCAGGTACTCTGGTACTCATATGGACTGTGACAGGTACTCGGGTAGTCAGATGGACTGTGACAGGTTCTCGGGTACTCAGATGGACTGTGACAGGTACTCGGGTACTCAGATGAACTGTGACAGGTACTCATATGGACTGTGACAGGTGTGACAGACTCACCCTGGACAGAGGCTCTTGGAGGGGACTGAATGCTAGCCTCTTGCCTACCAACTATGAGCCCTGGCATTCGAGGGAGCTACAAGCATTTAGGAAGATATTCTGTTATGTAATGCAAAAGGACATTATTAAGGAGGCCATTAAGGTCTCTGCATGCTTGGGACTCATATAGCAGATGTGAAAGGAATGCTGAATAATGAGATCTGGAAAGCCCTGGGTCTCCTGTTGTCTACTATTGTGGCTTCTAAGAGTATTTCACCCATTGTTGTTTGCGCTAATTAACCTTGCTATTTTATGAAGGAGTTCTGTGTTGATATTTATGATAATGTGTATTGTATAGTCGGTGAGCTAGGAGACGTGAAGTCTACCCTGAGGGGTCATATCTCTGAGTCACCTAGTCTGGGTAAATTATTTAGTAAACTAGCTCATGTTAATTAGGTTTCTGGTTTCAGGTGTATTGTTAGAGTAATATGAGCAGAAGGGAGGAACCTCCTCTTTTACTGTATATAAGACTTGTATTTTGGTTCTAATAAAAGAGTCCATGTTCAGCAACTAAACAAGTATCGTCTTGTTTTGTGCTTGTGAGCGGTTGGAATATCTGATATCTTTATACAGACTGGGAGGAAGTGGTATATGATGAAAGCACTCAAGCGGAGTGTGAGATGTTTCATTACATTGGTGGCAAGCAGTGGCACGTTTCCTGCAGTCTGGGACATCCAAACTTACACCTGGATCCAAGGTCTGGATAGCAGGAGAAGATAGGAGAGGTACAGATACCAGCCGCCATGGAAGAGGAATTCAGAAGGAGGTTGCGAGAGATGCAGATACAGCACAGAGGACCAGTTTTAGAGCAGGTCCTGCTGTGATGGTTTGATTCTATCCGCTGCAAACTCTGGAAGGAAGTGCTAGCCTGTGAGCAGCGACACCAGGGAAAAGTTCTCCCCTCCATCCAGGAAAGGTACTGGTTGCAGTATGGATTGCGGGTGCTGTTTTTGGGAGAAAAACCGCACAAGGAGCAGACAGCTGAATTAAGCAGGCTGGTCTGGGCAGAGATGCGGCTGGATGAGAGCTACAGAGCCCTCCGGTGGCATGTATCCAAAGCATGCCCTTGGATAGCGGATGACAGCCCACCGGAAGGCTTTGGCTATGGCGGCCTGGGACTGTTGTATGTGAAGCTGACGGGGGACCCTAACTTTGGGAGTGATTTGGAGTGGCAGTTGGATGAAATCATGGATTTCAGAGAAGGGCTACTGAAAGTCTCGGAAGTGCACTGGGCACTGAAGATATAGATTTTCTGGCTGTTCAGGAATGGGAGCTGGAGATCGCCTACAGACGGCTGCTAGACTCTGCTCAGCGCCAGGGCTGGGCTCCCTTTGGCTGGGACTATCAGGAAATATCAGTTGACAGCTCTGAAATCCTGGCTGAAGAGTCAGCAATGTGGCAGAGTAAGAGTGTGCTTTGCCATCCTGCCCCCGCAGCTATGGATGCGGAGCTCTAATGGCAGATGCAGCAAGTGCTGACAGACCTTGATGATGCTGTTTCTACATGGGATAATCTTGGATGGAGGAATGTGCCTGTCCTGCAGCATGCCAGAGAATCGGCAGTGAAAAATCTGGAGATTGCCATCCCCAAAGCTGAAGTGCTGACAACAGGGCAGAGCTCTAACCTCTGCCCAGCACCGATAGCATCTTCTGGGTTCCACGGACAGGAGATGGTGAACCTCTATCTCCAGACACCAGTTGCAGAGACAGGGGGATTTGATAGACTTTTCTGCTGAGGAAAAACAACCTGATGAGCCTCCAACAGAAGAGCTGGGATCAGGGCCAAACTTCACTGTGCTCTGCTCAGCACCAACAGCAGTATCTGTGGAATTGCAAGGAACTTCCCCAGCTGAAGTGCTGGTCACCAGACAGAGGGTCCAAGACCTCTGCCCCACACCTGTGGCAGTTTCGGAGGCTCAGGGTGAGAAGGTGGCGATCACTTCCCAGCAGCAGATACAGGGGGAGAAGGGAGAGGAGGTGTTCGTTGTCCCTCCCCAACAGTCGGCCAGGGTGGAGAAAGCGGTCTTTCCTCCCCAGCAAAGATCCGTGCACCTGGGAGACAGTACCATAGACATGTCATCCCAACAGCCAGATGAGGGAACAGAAAAGGAAGCAGCCAGCTCACCTCCCCAATGGCAGCTACAGAGTTTGGGAGTGGAGGAAGCCAGCCTCCTGACCCAACGGTTAGCCGGAGCGGAGGATGTGAAGTGGCCCAGCAGAAGTGCTGGCAACAGGGCAGAGGGCTACCAACCTCTGCCCAGCACCAGCAACAACAGTGGAGTTGCAGGGAGACAGGGCAGTTGGTCCCTCTCTCCAGCGACAAGCTGATGTAGTAAAGCTGCTACTCCCAGGTGAATCGCTGCCAACAGGGCAGAGCGCCGTTGGCCTCTGCCTAGCACCTACTATGTCTCTACAGCTTCAGGAAGCTGGGGAGATCGGCCCCTCTGCCCAGCAGCAGACCGAACCCCGAAATGTTATAAACCACCAAGCTGAAGTGCTGGCAGCCGGACAGAGAGTCAATGACCTCTGCCCCACACCTACTGAGGTCAACTATTCCTTGCAGCCATGAATGGAGATCATGCGGACAGACTATTTGAGTTCACTCTGCCTGACTAATGCATGTCCAGACCAGGTGGGAGTCTGGGACCTTGTTAGTCAACTTTTGATGGGGGAGAAATGTGACAGACTCACCCAGGACAGAGGCTTTTGGTGGGGACTGAATGCTAGCCTCTTGCCTACCGACTATGGGCCCTTGCATTTGAGGGAGCTACAAGCACATTTAGGAAGATATTCTGTTATGTAATGCAAAAGGACATTATTAAGGAGGCCATGATGGTCTCTGCATGCTTGGGACTCATATAGCAGATGTATGTGAAAGGAATGCTGATTAATGAGATCTGGAAAGCCCTGGGTCTCCTGTTGTCTACTATTGTGGCTTCTAAGAGTATTTCACCCATTGTTGTTTGTGCTAATTAACCTTGCTATTGTATGAAGGAGTTCTTTGTTGATATTTATGATAATGTGTATTGTATAGTCGGTGAGCTAGGAGACCTGAAGTCTACCCTGAGGGATCATATCTCTGAGTCACCTAGTCTGGGTAAATGAATTAGTAACTGGCTCATGTTAATTAGGTTTCTGGTTACCAGTATATTATTAGAGTAATATGAGCAGGAGGGAGGAACCTCCTCTTTTACTGTATATAAGACTTGTATTTTGGTTCTAATAAAAGAGTCCATGTTCAGCAACCTAAACAAGTATTGTCTTGTTTTGTGCTTGTGAGTGGTTGGAATATCTGATATCTATGTTCAGACTGGGAGGAAGTAGTATATGACGAAAGCACTAAATCGGAGTGTGGGACCTTTCTCTACAACAGGTACTCAGGTACTCATATGGACTGTGACAGGTACTCGGGTACTCAGATGAACTGTGACAGGTATTCTGGTACTCAGATGGACTGTGACAGGTACTCAGGTACTCAGATGGACTGTGACAGGTACTCAGGTAATTTGGTACTCATATGGACTGTGACAGGTACTCAGGTACTCATATGGACTGTGACAGATACCTGGGTAATCAGATGGACTGTGACAGGTACTCGGGTACTCAGATGGACTGTGACATGTACTCGGGAATGCAGTTGGACTGTGACAGGTACTCGGGTACTCAGATGTACTGTGAAAGGTAATCAGGTACTCTGGTACTCATATGGACTGTGACAGGTATTTGGGTACTCAGATGGGCTGGTGACAGGTACTCGGTTACTCTGAAGGGCTGGTGACAGGTACTCGGGTACTCTGATGGGCTGGTGACAGGTACTCAGGTACTCTGATGGGCTACAGATAGGTACTCTGGTACTCTGATGGGCTGGTGACTGGTATTCGGGTACTCTGAAGGGCGGTGACAGGTACTCAGGTACTCTGTACTCATATGAACTGTGACAGGTACTCAGGTACTCAGATGGACTGTGACAGGTACTCAGGCACTCAGATGAACTGTGACAGGTACTCGGGTACTCAGATGAACTGTGACAGGTACTTGGGTACTCAGATGAACTGTGACAGGTACTCAGATGGACTGTAACAGGTACTCTGGTACTCATATGGACTGTGACAGGTACTCGGGTACTCAGATGGACTGTGACAGGTACTCGGGTACTCAGAAGGAATGTGACAGGTACTCGGGTCCCAGGAACAAGCCGCTACTGACGCGCAGCGCAGTCGCGATCGTGAGCATGCGCCGTCCAAAGTGGGGCGGTACCATCTGTGATAGGCCGTGACTTCATCACGGCCGATCACGTGGTAAACAGCCATGCCCAATGGCTGTTGACTCCCCGCGGTGGCGAGCGGTGTCTCTGTGACACGACGCCCCCGAAGGTACAGGGCTGCGCGCACACGATCGCGCGCATGCCCTGTTTAAATGGACGGACGTCATATGACGCCCGCCCAGAATGAGAGCAGTGCTGCCTGGTCGTCATATGACAGCCGGCGAGTGGCAAGCGGTTAATGACCCTGTAATCTATTTTTCATGAAATTGTTTCTTACTCTGCTTTAACCTTTATGTAATGTCCCAAATGAACTCCTAAACCTATCCTTTTCCCCTTGCTCCCTTTTTTTTTGAATTAGCAGTGCACATTAGTGCATAGTTCCTAGTGCATCTAGGGCGCAAGCAAGAGAGGGTGACAACATTACTACATACAGTGGGGCCATTGGAAACTAATGTAGTAACCCTCTAACAGGAAGTTCAGTTACAACAGCAAAAAAAAAAAAAAGGACTTTGAGGAGGCTGAGAGCAATAGAAGGTACTTTTTGAGTTACTGCACTTTTCACCGTGCTCAGCTAAAGCCCAGCTCAAGCTAAAAGGTTTTATTTCTTTTTGGTTGGAGTAGGAAAAGGGTAGATTATCTTTTAGGATTTTTGTTGCCATCTGTGTCCCTAATGGGGACATTTCCCCCCACTTCCTGTAAAGAAGTGATTAGAAATAAACATTTTAGATATTAGAACAAAGCAATTAAGGTATAGAAATAAAAATATTGTATGCACTAGGCTCTTGAGAATTGAGCCCAAGCTATACAGCCTACGAGGGCAGGAAAAAAGGTTATATTATGAAGACAGTAATGCTAATCCAACAAAGATATACAGAAACAAACGAATGCCTAGAAGCATGTTTTCTAACACGGAGGCCAAGAGAACTAGGTGGGCCAAGAACTGTTATGTGCTGTCAGATTCTATGTTTCAATGTCAGTTTACGTTTTAACCTTTACACGTCTCCTCCGGCAACATTAGAATTGAGAAGTCAATCCTGTGGGTAAGATTGCCTGCAGCTCTGAGTTATCCGTTCCTGTCAAGGTCATACTGATTTCCTTGTACTATCATCTGCACAATGGGGGCACATTAAAAGCATATTGCAAGTTCACAAACTTGTCTGTCTCTCTGCGCTCTCAGCGTGTGTGGTAAAGACTGATTCATTCACAAATACTGTAGCTGCTGACTTTTAAAATAAGGACACTCACCTGTCCAGGGATCCAGACTTGCCCACACCTTAGCTGATTCTTTTGGTCCAGGCGCTGGCATGTTAACTAAGGGAAACTGCGAGAGTCGCGCTGCATTTTGTGATTGAGCCCGTAGTATTCTGGAACCTGTGATGTGTCCCAGAGGGCTGGGTGGAATGAGGGAGGCTGAACTTCTTTTTGTACCACCAAAGCAATCCAAAGTGGGGGAGCTGGCAGGGGCATCTTAATAACATCATGGGCCCCTACATCAAGGGAGATGCACTAGGGCCCCTACCAGGGAGATTATGACCTGTGGTGCACTATGTGCATGGTGGCAAGGAGAGGGTGTGGCTAAATTATGCTACATATAGGGCGTGGCTTTTGAGTCCAATTAGAAACAAAAAATACACACTACACACAACCAGGGAATTATCCCAAATTAACTTCACCCCTATATACACTGTCCGGCCTTCTCAACACACCCTGTGTATACACTGACTATTTTTCCCTGTGCACACTGCTCCCACTTCTTTTTGAAACTATCCCCCACCCTGTACACACTGCCCCCCTGTCATAAATGCCTCTCCCCGCCTATCAGCGGCCTGTATTTATGTATGACTGTACACAGTACGGGGGCAGGAGGGCACAGTACAGGGGGTTGGAGGAAACAGTAAAGGGGAGGTCAGAAGGGTACAGTATAGGGTGTAGTAATGTATAGTGTCAGGTATGTGTAGTATAGGGTGGTATAGTGGCAGGTTTGGGTAGTATAGGTGGTATAGTGATAACAAAAGCCTGCAACCACCCTCATTTATAGCTGGCTATCGCAGTAAGCGGCATTGGAAGGCTAAAACAGGTACCAACAAAGTCTGGGGAATGTCCAGGAAAAAAACAAAGCCTACTTACTACCAGCTTGCAGACAACCAAATTGACCTGTCTAACAGTACGCGTTAAAAACAGGGGTTTAGTCCGCACACATTCCCCAGACTTTGTTGGTACCTGTTTTAGCCTTCCATTGCCGCTTACTGTGATAGCCAGCTATAAATGAGGGTGATGGCAGGCTTTTGTTATCACATGTGTGTTTGTATTGGTCCAGCAGCGCACCAACACCTTTGCAGCCATTGCGCTATTGCTGGGTGTTTGGTGTGCTCCTATACCTTTAAGGAGGGGTGGGCTCCCCTTCAGTGCACCTGCTCTCATTTATCCATTAAAATGCATGTGCCTCCACTGTGGGGACACTCATAGTTTAGTGTTAGGACCATAGATACAAGGGTGCCGTGATGTGGCTCTGTGGCTCACGCATGCGTTTGCAAATGTGTGCGGACTAAACCCCTGTTTTAACGTGTACTGTTAGACAGGTCAATTTGGTTGTCTGCAAGCTGGTGGTAAGTAGGCTTTGTTTTTTTCCTGGGCATTCCCCAGGCTTTGTTGGTGGGTGGTATAGTGGCAGGTTTGGGTAGTATAGGTGGTAAAGTGTAAGGTTTGGGTAGTGTAGATGGTATAGTGTAAGGTTTGGGAAGTATAGGGTGATATAGTAGAAGGTTTGGGTGGTATAGGCTGGTATAGTGGCAGATTTGGGTAGTATAGGTGGTATAGTTGCAGGTTTGGGTTGTATAGGTGGTATAGTGGAAGGTTTGGGTAGCATAGGGCGGGATAGTGGCAAGTTTGGATAGTATAGGGTGGGATAGTGGCAAGTTTGGATAGTATAGGGCGGTATAGTGGCAGGTTTGGATAGTATAGGGTGGTATAGTGGTAGGTTTGGATAGTATAGGGCAGTATAGTGGCAGGTTTAGGTAGTATAGGTGGTGTAGTGGCAGGTTTGGGTAGTATAGGTGGTATAGTGGAAGCTTTGGGTAGTATAGGTGGTATAGTGGCAGGTTTGGGTTGTATAGGTGGTATAGTGGAAGGTTTGGGTTGTATATGTGGTATAGTGGAAGGTTTGGGTAGTATAGGTGCTACAGTGGCAGGTTTGGGTGGTATAGTGGCAGATTTGGGTAGTATAGGTGGCATAGTGGCAGGTTTGGGTTATATAGATGGTATAGTGGAAGGTTTGGGTTGTATATGTGGTATAGTGGAAGATTTGGGTAGTATAGGTGCTATAGTGGCAGATTTGGGTTGTATAGGTGGCATAGTGGAAATTTTGGGTTGTATAGGTGGTATAGTGGAAGGTTTGGGTTGTATAGGGGTATAGTGGAAGGTTTGGGTAGTACAGGGCAGTATAGTGGCAGGTTTGGATAGTATAGTAGAAGGTTTGGGTGGTATAGGCTGGTATAGTGGCAGATTTGGGTAGTATAGGTGGTATAGTTGCAGGTTTGGGTTGTATAGGTGGTATAGTGGAAGGTTTGGGTAGTATAGGGCGGGATAGTGGCAAGTTTGGATAGTATAGGGCGGGATAGTGGCAAGTTTGGATAGTATAGGGCGGTATCGTGGCAGGTTTGGATAGTATAGGGTGGTATAGTGGTAGGTTTGGATAGTATAGGGCAGTATAGTGGCAGGTTTGGGTAGTATAGGTGGTGTAGTGGTAGGTTTGGGTAGTATAGGTGGTATAGTGGAAGCTTTGGGTAGTATAGGTGGTATAGTGGCAGGTTTGGGTTGTATAGGTGGTATAGTGGAAGGTTTGGGTTGTATATGTGGTATAGTGGAAGGTTTGGGTAGTATAGGTGCTATAGTGGCAGGTTTGGGTGGTATAGTGGCAGATTTGGGTAGTATAGGTGGCATAGTGGCAGGTTTGGGTTATATAGGTGGTATAGTGGAAGGTTTGGGTTGTATAGGGGGTATAGTGGAAGGTTTGGGTTGTATAGGGGGTATAGTGGAAGGTTTGGGTTGTATATGTGGTATAGTGGAAGGTTTGGGTTGTATAGGTGCTATAGTGGCAGGTTTGGATAGTATAGTGGCAAATTTGGGTAGTATAGGTGGCATAGTGGAAGTTTTGGCTTGTATAGGTGGTATAGTGGAAGGTTTGGGTTGTATAGGGGTATAGTGGAAGGTTTGGGTAGTATAGGGCAGTATAGTGGCAGGTTTGGATAGTATAGTGGCAGGTTTGGGTAGTATAGGGCAGTATTGTGGCAGGTTTGGGTAGTATAGGTGGTATAGTGATAACAAAAGCCTGCCACCACCCTCATTTATAGCTGGCTATTGCAGTAAGCGGCATTGGGAGGCTAAAACAGGTACCAACAAAGTCTGGGGAATGCCCAGGAAAAAACCAAAGCCTACTTACCACCAGCTTGCAGACAACCAAATTGACCTGTCTAACAGTACGCATTAAAAACAGGGGTTTAGTCCGCACGCATTTGCAAACAAATGCGAGAGCCACGTCACGGCACCCTTGTATCTGTGGTCCTAACACTAAACTATGAGTGTCCCCACAGTGGAGGCACGTGCATTTTAATGGATAAATGAGAGCAGGTGGACTGAAGGGGAGCCCACCCCTCCTTAAAGGTACAGGAGCACACCAAACACCCAGCAATAGCACAATGGCTGCAAAGGTGTTGGTGCGCTGCTGGACCAATACAAACACACATGCGATAACAAAAGCCTGCCATCACCCTCATTTATAGCTGGCTATTGCAGTAAGCAGCATTGGAAGGCTAAAACAGGTACCAACAATGTCTGGGGAATGCCCAGGAAAAAACTGTGGGGACACTCATAGTTTAGTGTTAGGACCACAGATATAAGGGTGCCGTGACGTGGATCTTGCATGCGTTTGCAAATGCGTGCGGACTAAACCCCTGTTTTTAATGCGTACTGTTAGACAGGTCAATTTGGTTGTCTGCAAGCTGGTGGTAAGTAGGCTTTGGTTTTTTCCTGGGCATTCCCCAGACTTGGTTGGTACCTTTTTTAGCCTTCCAATGGTGCTTACTGTGATAGCCAGCTATAAATGAGGGTGGCCGCCCCTTTTAGAGAATACAGAACCAAGTATCATTCTGTGTCGCAAAGTAATTTGTATAGAATTTGTTAGCAGCAAAATAGATCCCCTGCAGCCAGCAACAATAGATACCCCAGCAATAATAGTTCCCTCACACAACAATGCCCCCCCCCGCAACAACAATCCACCCCAGCAACAATAGACCCCCAGCAACAACAACAGATTTCCCAGCAGCCAGCATCAATAGACTCTCCAGCAGCCAGCAACAATAGACATCTCTCTCAACAGTAGATTCCTCTCAGCAACAACGGACCCCCCAGAAATATAAAACCCCCTCCCAGCAACAATAGATCCTCCACCAGCAACAATAGACCACCGCTCAAAAATAGAACCCCACCAGCGTAGTCGCTATAGACTATAGATCCCCCAGCGGCAATCATCAATAGACCCTCCAGCACATCCCCAGCACCCCTTGCCATTACATAAATTTTGTGCTGGAGGTGCGTTCCTCCTGAAAAAAAGCCCTGATAGGTGGTATAGTGGCAAATTTGGGTTGCATAGGTGGTATAGTGGAAAGTTTGGGTTGCATAGGTGGTATAGTGGAAGGTTTGTGTAGTATAGGTGCTATAGTGGCAGGTTTGGGTCGTATAGTGGCAGATTTAGGTTCTATAGGTTTTATAGTGGAAGGTTTGGGTTGTATAGGTGGTATAGTGGAAGGTTTGGGTAGTATAGGGTGGTATAGTGGCAGGTTTGGATAGTATGAGGCGGTATAGTGGCAGGCTTGGGTAGTATAGTGGCAAGTTTGGGTAGTATAGGTGGTATAGTGGCAGGTTTGGGTAGTACAGGTGGTATAGTGGCAGGTTTGGATAGTATAGGGTGGTATAGTGGCAGGTTTGGATAGTATGAGGCGGTATAGTGGCAGGTTTTGGTGGTATAGTGGCAGATTTGGGTTGTATAGGTGGTATAGTGGAAGGTTTGGGTAGTATAGGGCGGTATAGTGGCAGGTTTGGATAGTATAGGGTGGTATAGTGCAATGTTTGGGTAGTGTAGGGCAGTATAGTGGCAGGTTTGGGTAGTATAGGTGGTATAGTGGCAGGTTTTGGTAGTATAGTGGCAGGTTTGGGTAGACCACAGCAACAATAGACCACCGCGCAAAAATAGAACCCCACCAGCGTAGTCGCTATAGACTATAGATCCCCCAGCGGCAATTATCAATAGACCCTCCAGCACATCCCCAGCACCCCTTGTGGCAGGTTTGGGTAGTATAGGTGGTATAGTGGCAGGTTTGGGTTGTATAGGTGGTATAGTGGAAGGTTTAGGTTGTATAGGTGGTATAGTGGAAGGTTTGGGTTGTATAGGTGGTATAGTGGCAGGTTTGGGTAGTATAGGTGCAATAGTGGCAGATTTGGGTAGTATAGGTGGCATAGTGGCAGGTTTGAGTAGTACAGATGGTATAGTGGAAGGTTTGGGTAGTATAGGTGCTATAGTGGCAGATTTGGGTAGTATAGGTGGTATAGTGGCAGGTTTGGGTTGCATAGGTGGTATAGTGGAAGGTTTGGGTAGTATAGGTGCTATAGTGGCAGGTTTTGGTGGTATAGTGGCAGATTTGGGTTGTATAGGTGGTATAGTGGAAGGTTTGGGTAGTATAGGGCGGTATAGTGGCAGGTTTGGATAGTATAGGGTGGTATAGTGCAATGTTTGGGTAGTGTAGGGCAGTATAGTGGCAGGTTTGGGTAGTATAGGTGGTATAGTGGCAGGTTTTGGTAGTATAGTGGCAGGTTTGGGTAGTATAGGTGGTATAGTGGCAGGTTTTGGGTAGTATAGGTGGTATAGTGGAAGGTTAGGGTAGTATAGTGTTGCATAGTGGGAGGTTCGGGTCCTATAGGGTGATACAGGTTTGGGTAGTATAGTGTGGTATAGTGGAAGGTTTGGGTAGTATAGGGTGGTATAGTGGCAGATATGAGTAGTATAGGGTGGTATAGTGGCAGATGTGGGTGGTATAGTGGCAGATGTGAGTGGTATAGGGTGGTATAGTGGCAGGTTTTGGTTAGTATAGTGGAAGGTTAGGGTATAACCCTCCTGTAAGCTCTTGACAGCCTGTGTCAGACCTTCTAGACGTAAACAAAGTTCATCTATTGGAGAGGTTCCCTGCTCGGGCTCAGACATGGCTGACTGATACTGTCACGTACCTAGTAGATGAGCCCGATATGCAGAGGGAGGCCTCTCTTACGCTACCGTCTCACGCCCCCTGATAGAGTGAACAGGAGGCACAGGAGTACAAGGTAGCAAGAGTACCTGGCAGGATCAACAGCTGGAAGGTAGGTCTGGAGTTCCGGAGGATGCTGTAGCTGGGGGTCAGCAGACTGGAGACAGCAGACTTGGCTGAAGACTGGAACAGGCTTGTATCAGGAAGACACTCGCAGGATACAGAGAGGAGGTTCCAGGGACTGGAACACAGGAAGGTCAGGCAAGGCCAGGTCATACACAGACAGACAGTACTGGAACAGATGCAGAAGACAGGAGCAGAGTCACTGAACAAGCCAGGTTGGTAACAGGCAGGCACGGATGGACCAGGGGATAAGGCAGGTGCAAAGTTGTGAATAGGCCGGGGTCAGATGCAGACGGATAGCAGAGGTAGTCACAGGGCAAGCCGGATAATCACAGGAACAGATCAGATAAACAAGTAACTCACAGGGAACGCTGTAGATCAGACAGCAGAGCTTCAGCTGAGTTTAAATAGCCCTCCTGCCACTGGAGATCGCGCGGGTGTGCTCACGTGCGCACTTGCGCATGCGCATATGCACCCGCAATCATGCACCAGCTTCTGTAGAACTACTGCTCCCAGCAAGCCTTCTCTGACAATATGGATAGTATAGGGTGGTATAGTAAAAGGTTTGGGCCGCCTCTGTCTTCGCAACATCTCCAAGATACGCCCCTTCCTAACCAATGACACCACAAAGCTTCTAATCCACTCCCTGGTCATCTCCCGCCTTGACTACTGCAACTCCCTCCTCATTGGTTTACCTCTAAATAGGCTATCCCCACTTCAGTCCATCATGAACGCTGCGGCCAGGCTCATCCACCACACAAACCGCTCAGCGTCTGCTACACCCCTCTGCCAATCCCTCCATTGGCTGCCACTCAGTCACCGAATTAAATTCAAGATACTAACTATAACCTACAAAGCCATCCACAACCTGGCCCTTAGCTACATCTCTAACCTAGTCACAAAATACCAACCTAATCGTTCTCTTCGCTCCTCCCAAGATCTCCTGCTCTCAAACTCCCTTGTCACCTCATCCCATGCTCGCCTTCAGGACTTCTCCAGAGCCTCCCCCATCCTCTGGAATGCTCTACCCCAATCCGTCCGATTTTCTCCTACTTTATCCACTTTCAGACGGTCCCTGAAAACTCATCTCTTCAGAGAAGCCTATCTGGCCCCCACCTAACAACTGTACATTTATCTTCTCAATCAGCACATCACCCACAGTTATTACCTCTTGTATCTCTTGACCTTCCCTCTTAGATTGTAAGCTCTAAGGAGCAGGGCCCTCTGATTCCTACTGTATCAAATTGTATTGTATTTGTACTGTCTACCCTCAAGTTGTAAAGCGCTACGTAAACTGTTGGCGCTATATAAATACTGTATAATAATAATAATAATAATAATATGGTGGTAGTGGCAGATGTGAGTAGTATAGGGTGGTATAGTGGCAGATGTGAGTAGTATAGGGTGGTATAGTGGCAGATGTGGGTTGTATAGTGGCAGATGTGAGTAGTATAGGGTGGTATAGTGGCAGATGTGAGTAGTATAGGGTGGTATAGTGGCAGATGTGGGTAGTATAGGCAGGGCCGCTGTTATAAATCAGAAATCATGGGGCCCGCTTTGACTCCGCCCTCAACCCCATCCCGGGCCCCTCCTCGATTTCCACATGAAACCTGACAGTTGCCTTTACAAATTTACACACTCCTGGCTGCAGCTCAGCTGAGTGTTTTTACTGCCGCAACGCAATCAAATGCAGCCACTTGTGCCCATCATATGCAGACCCTTGTGCCCATCATATGCAGGTGCCCATTATATGCAGCCCCTTGTGCCCATCATATGCAGTCACTTGTGCCCGTCAAATGCAGTCACTTGTGCCCATCTTATGCAGCCACTGTGCCCATCTGAAAGGGGACGGGCGCATGGATGGGGGGGCGGCGCCCGTGCGCCCACAGTGCACGGGCCGCCACTGAATGAGATGCTTGAAAAAGTGTCCAATGCTTTTACAAGCGTTTAGGTGCAGTTACAGGAATTAACGCCCACGTGCTTGATGCCTGTAAAAGCGCTAGACACTTTTACAAGTGTCAGGCTTTTTTTCTGCCATGAGGCTACTGTCAAGAGGAGGAGCATTTTTTAAACATCCTGTGTGCATTAGGTCTTACAGCTTTAGGATAATCATCCACACAGGACAGCAGGTGCTCTGTGGCTTTGTCAAAGTGTGTCACATAGCTGTTGGGTGCTGACTTTGTTCATTTATAGCTGTACTATGTGTTACAGATTGTAACACACAGTACATCCACAGCAAAGTCAGCACCCAACAGCCATGTGACACACTTTGGCAAAGCCACAGAGCACCTGCTATCCTGTGTGGATGATTATCCTAAAGCTATAAGATGTTAAAAGGCACTGCGAGAACATTGGATGATTCTATTAAGATATCACAACGGGCGTGACACCTTACTCACGGTGTACTCCTCAGTGTCTGCCGTGCTACCCACCACCGCCGATCCACTTGTATTCATTTTACTGCTCCTTCTCTGCCAGCTCTCTCACATCAGTCCGAGCACCTGAAAGAGCAGAGCAGCTGCAGCACTTTACAGATCACTTCGCCAAACACTGTCACCAGGGAAGAAAGATAGCAGCCGGGAACTCTAGAGCATGCTGCTGGGTGCAGGATGGACCCCACTGACACATCTGTGTAACTTAAAAGTTAGTATGCTACCACTCTATAATAATGCACAAAAATTAGGCCACAAGCAACTGAATGTTATGCCCGGACATTGATCGGACATTCCGACAACAAAATCCATGGATTTTTTCAGACGGATGTTGGCTCAAACGTGTCTTGCATACACACGGTCACACAAAGTTGTCGGAAAATCCGATCGTTCTCAACGCGGTGACGTAAAACACGTACGTCGGGACTATAAACGGGGCAGTAGCCAATAGCTTTCGTATCTTAATTTATTCTGAGCATGCGTGGCACTTTGTCCGTCGGATTTGTCTACACACGATCAGAATTTAAAGGATCGAATTTTGTTGTCGGAAAATTTGATAGCATGCTCTCAAACTTTGTGTGTCGGAAATTCCGATGGAAAAAGTCCGATGGAGCCCACACACGGTTGGAATTTCCGACAACAAGCTCCGATCGCACATATTCCGTCAGAAAGTCCGACCGTGTGTACAGGGCAGTAGACTGAAAGGAAGTATTATGGCAATGCAGTTAGGCATCGCATGAATCAATAAGCAACCAATTGAACATTTTTACGACAGCACAGTGGTGTAGTGAGTAGCACTCTCACCTAGCAGTAAGAAGGGTCGCTGGTTCAAATCCCAACCACGACACTACCTGCCTGGAGTTTACATGTTCTCCCTGTACCTGCGTGGGTTTCCTCCGGGTACTCCGGTTTCCTCCCACACTCCAAAAACATGCTGGTAGGTCAATTGGCTTCTGTCCAAAATTGGCCATAGTATATGAATGTTAGAGACCTCGGATTGTGGGCTCCTTGAGGGTAGGGACCGATGTGAGTGTGCGATATATGTGTGGAGCACTGTGTAAAAATTGACACAGCGCTATATGGGTACCTTAAATTAAAAAAAGAAAAAAAAAAAAGATAGGGATAATTGTAGACACGCACCCACACTCGCTCAGGTTGAACTCGATGGACTGATGTCTTTATTCAACCTTACTAACTATGTAACATGTTTAAAGATGTGGTTCTAGATAATGCACTGACCCACAGTATGCAATCAAATAAACTGTAGTAGTGCTAAACCCAATTGTAACTGATGCAAGCAGAGTGAAAAGTATAGGCATTAACTAACTCAAAAAAATAAAAGTCCTATGCATACAACCCCAAAAGTGTGTGGGTGCATGCTTTTCTGACAAAGGGGTACCCCTGGAGGTGACTACAAGTACCTGGTGCCTGATTGTCAATATTAGCCGGCTATCATTGGGGGCCTTATGTAACGCTAAAACTTTAAATCTGTTTTACACACCTGAAAGATGACTTTTTAGAACTTTGCCCACATAGGCGTGCGCACAGGGTGTGCCGGGTGTGCCCAGGCACACCCTTAATCCCCCCATGCGCCTTAGTGTTATTGTTCTGTGTAGCAACAGGAAAATGGGAAAGATCTCCCTCTTACCAGCTCTGCCATAAGAGAAGTGTTTATTCTTTTCTCTTTCACTGTGCCAGCAGGGAGATGAATGTGCCGGTCATATATATGTAGATATATACACATGCATGTGTGTTTGAGCTTAAGGGTGCACACCCTAATGCATTAGGCTGCGCACACCTATAGCCCATCCTCTTGCTCTTTTGAACTTTGCAATACTTTAGATCAGACTTTCCTAACCTTTTTACCCCAGAGGAACCCTTGAAATAATTTTCAGGCCTCGGGGAGCCCCTGTAAGGTTAGTCTATTAGGGTGTTATTGGGAAAATGCCCCTTACATTGGTAGTCAGAAAGAATGCCCCTGCAGTGGTTTCCAGACTATCACCATTACAGTCAGGTAAAAACATTCTTGATGTCTTGCCTTTGGCTCTGCCAAGTGACGTTGAACCTGGAACTATGCAGGCACCATCAAATAGGAGTTCAATAAGCCACAGCTCAGGGGACCCCCTGCAATCCCTTGAATGACCGTGGTTGAGACTGGCTGCTTTAGAAGATTAGGGCAACTACTCAAGAGAGCTTAAAGTGTTACTAACCCTAAAAACATTTTTTTACCTTAAAAAAATGTTTTTAGTTTCTTTCTGAGAGGGGAGAAGGGATCAGCACTTTCCAGGGCTGCATCCTTTCTCCCCTTACTTCCTCTTTACACAACATTCAAGCAGCAGCAGGAGCCACCGGGGGGCCCCCAAAAGAGGAGGTTTGGGGCCACTCTGTGCAATACCACGGCACAGAGCAGGTAAGTATAACATGTTTATTTTAACAGCTTCAGATCCGGGCCATTGCCAAATGACGGCAACAGCGCGGATCTAAATTGCCGGGACGACGTCTATTGACGTCGTCCCGTGCACGAGCGGCCTGCGCGCCCCCTGCAGGGCGCGCGGCGCGCTCGGTGATCAGCGAGTCTATGAGACTCGCCTGATCACAGATCAGAGTAAGGGGTTGGTCCCGACCCCTTACCACATGATCAGCTGTCAGCCAATGACAGCTGATCATGTGATGTAAACAGAGCCGGTAATCGGCTATTTTTCCTCCTCGCGCTGACAGCGTGAGGAGGAAAAAAAAACCCGATCACCGGCGGCCGTGATCAGCGCCACCCATCAGTGCCCACAGTGCCACCCATCAGTGCCCACAGTGCCACCCATCAGTGCCCACAGTGCCACCCATCAGTGCCACCCATCAGTGCCACCCATCAGCACCCACATCAGTGCCACCCATCAGCACCCACATCAGTGCAACCTATCAGAGGCCCATCAGTGTCACCTACCAGTGCCCATAAGTGCCAATCAGTGCCACCCATCAGTGCCCCCATCAGTGCCACCCATCAGTGCCCCCATCAGTGCCACCCATCAGTGCCCCCCATCAGTGGTACCTATCAGTGCCCATCCGTGCCACCTATCCGTGCCACCCATCCGTGCCACCCATCCGTGCCACCCATCCGTGCCGCCCATCCGTGGCCATCAGTGCCGCCTTATCTGTGCCCATCAGTACCGCCTTATCTGTCCCCATCAGTACCGCCTTATCTGTCCCCATCAGTACCGCCTTATCTGTCCCCATCAGTGCCGCCTTAACTGTGCCTATCAGTGCCGCCTTAACTGTGCCTATCAGTGCCGCCTTATCTGTGCCTATCCATGCCCATCAGTGCAGCCTATCAGTGCCCACCAGTGCCGCCTCATCAGCGCATATCAATGAAGGAGAAAAATTACCTGTTTGCAAAATTTTATAACAAACTATTAAACATGATTTTTTTTTTTTTCAAAAATTTCCATCTTTTTTTGTTTGTTTAGCAAAAAATAAAAATCCCAGCTGTGATTAAATACCACCAAAAGAAAGCTCTATTTGTGGGAAAAAAATGATAAAAATTTCATTTGGGTACAGTGTTGTATGACCGCGCAATTGTCATTCAAAGTGCGACAGCGCTGAAAGCTCAAAATTGGTCTGGGCAGGAGGGGGGTTTAAGTGCCCAGTAAGCAAGTGGTTAATAAAAAATATTGTTTTGAGTTTAGTAACACTTTAAAGTGGAACTGAACTGATAATGTAAAAAGTGTGCTATGTTGTTGTAGGGAATATTTATAAATGTTAACTGTGTTCCCTGAAAAATGTACCTTTTGTCTTGCTCCTTACTCCTAAAAAAAATAGTAGTGAGTGTGTCTAGGTACTCCTGTGTCTACAGTCTCAAAGCTGTATATCTGCAGTGTGAGAACTAGGGGACTGCTGCCTCCGACTGCTAGCCTCAGAAGATTTAAAATAACGTATGATGATGTTACTATTGTGCTGCTCACTGTTCTTGCTGATGCCTCTGATGTGAAAAAGCAAAACTCTGACTCTACCAAGATGGCTACCTCCACACAGAGACACAGTGCAGGGTAAAGCATGATAAATCAGTGCTGGGGAAAAGATTTGATGCACAAAGACCATAAACAATGCTGTGACTAGTCCTTTTTTAACCTAGTTCAGCATACACTGTACAATGATCCATATATTTGTTACATTGCAGAAGATTCAGTAAACCCAGGGTATCACCGATATTTGCTGTATTGCACTTCTGTAGATGTTTCAGCAAATACCTTAAAAAGGAACATACTTGCAGGCAAATGTGAGCTAAAATGTATGACTACTTTACTGGAACATGCTGTAGGGCTGTTAATTTTCTTTCAATTTGATTAGACACTGACCTGTTACAAGCATGTTCATGTGAGATGTCAGGTTACCTTATATCCATGTCCTTGATCTTGGTCAGTGACTCTTTAAGTGACTCTTTAAGTGGGAAGAATGACATCCCTGGAGCATGCTACCTGACATTTTTTAAAGGTACAGCATTGTGGACAACTTCATGTATATGGGAGTCTCCCTTGGAAGGTCATGGCAGTTTTCAGACATGCTTTTTCATTCCTTTCCAATTAAACTACAACTATCCAACATACCTTACTTACAAGACATTAAAGAGTTAGTAAACCTATAAAATGTTAAAGATATAATGGCAAAGTTTAACCAATGGTTAGGCATGCTGTTTAGGTGAAATTATTATTCTTAACGGTCACGTGACCTCTCTGTCAGTTCTTACCACTTTAGCTTTGAGGGTTTGGGGCAGAGAGTCAAAAAAAAACTCACCATTTTGAGAGCCACTATTATTCTTCTGGTAGCTGGGGTTAGCTAGGAGGCATGTCTGCAGAACCTTAAAAGGATGCTCACATGTCTCTGGAACTACTGTCAATCTCCAGGCAGCGGTGTCTGCCTGGATAATGACAGTCGGACTGCTAGACTGTACAGGATACGTATGGACATATGGCGATTTTTTTTACTAAAACTGGAGAGTGCAAAAGCTTGTTAAAATATACTTTGACAAAAAAAAAAGCTGATTGGTTTCTATGCAGAGCTGTACCAGATTTTGCACTCTCCAGGTTTAGTAAATCCACCCCATGGAATCAAGTACGCTACAATGCAGAAAGCTCAAGATGGCTCAACAATGATAAACCAGGAAGTACCTTGGCCTTCTTGTTGTCACAAGAAAGCAAGTACAAGTTGGTGGCAGGATCAACAGGTAATTTTGAAAAAAAATGACAGTCTTTCCTCCCCTATTTCAGTCCTCCCTGCACCTAGTTTTAAAAAAAGTAAAGTGTATTATCATGATTCCAGGTGTCTTATATTCACTAATGTAATAAGTGGGGTCTTTGCTCTTTTTTTACACCAGCGGTGATAGGGGGACTTCACTGTTACAAAGAACGACATTCACATTAAGCATTGTTCTATGCAGCATTCTACTGTAAACCCAGGCTGTGTTAAGATGCTAGCCCAGGGGTTGTTTTGTTTTTAACAGTTTGGATTCACAGGAAGAGGTTTAATGACACTAGGCATCATTCAACGCTGAAGTGAGGCAGATGAGGATGCAAAGAGCAATGCTGGTATCACATACTTGGCAGAGATGTAGTTGTATGAGAGAGACGTGAGAAGATGAGGGGGTTCCTCTTGCACCTCCCGCCCAACACTCCTAAAGATGGTGACAAAGAGTGCAAGCTGGATCCAGATGCAGCCAGATGAATAGAACAGGGAGCTGAAGATCACCAGGCCGGAACCAAGCACAGGAACAATGTGGTACCAAATCAGGAGCCAAAGACACAGGGTCCAGGCAACAAGCAGAGGCAAGTAACAGCCAGGCTGCATGGTATCAAATCGAGAAGCAAAGACAGAGCCCAAGAAACAAGCTGTGTTCAGTCATAGCTGGGTAAACAGGATACAAGGCAGAAGGCGGTAGAATCCAGAAGGCAAGCCAGGTCATACACGGTGAGGCAGAATCATTAGTAATAGCTGTGGGCCTGGAGGATCAGTCTTATAACATTCATTCTATAGTGTACAGTAATATAAATGCAAAAGACTTGACCTGAAAGTATGACTGATAGGTGGCTTTATTAAGGAGAATGTAGATACATACAGTAAATATAGGTGGGGCTAGCTGTAAAGCTGTGTTTTATAGAGGAACGAAACCCTCCAATCCTTTACAACCAAAAAGCTGCCATCTTAGTCTCTGTTTGATCTGCAGTTGCCTTGTTGCTGCACATATGATCAGTTAAGACATCAGCCATTTAACGACTTGACAGTTTGACTGAGGGCATAAGCAACTGTTACAGTTAACGTTCATGGCACACCTCGAATTTAACTGTTTTGAGACTGTTTGTGGGTTTAGTTCCACTATAAAGGGAACAGGTGGGGCAATTTCTTCTTCAGATTTTCTTGTTTATGTAAGGAATATTAAGTAGTTACAGCAATGATTTTTCTTTCCTAAAGTAGAACTATGAACAGTAAGGCAATTATACACATCTACCACAAAACTGTGCAGTAATGCAAGACTTTTCATACAGCAGGGGGCTCAAGGATTGCTTTTTTTAAACAGGTACCTTTTGAGGCTGTTAAATGTGGCTCTCCAGGAGATGTGCTGTGCTGGAAGAATGGGGCAAAGATTTCACCAACCCAGATAGCAGGCTGTAGTCTCAGGGGCTATGTAGGTCTGTCCTTAATCTATCCCTCCTCCTACTCTAGAACCTGACCCTTGCTGTGTTTACTTCTGGCAGATAACCAACTACTACTCATCCTGTAACAAACTAGAGCGATTTTACTGCTCGTTGGGTGCAGCAGCTGTACACAAACCACTTTCCTACATACAGGTCTTGATATGCTTGCAATCTGGAAAGATAGAAGTTAGTTGTCTAACTCTATAAATATATTATTGTGTACTGCATTTAACATAATGGTAACCTACAGTAATGTATTATTTTCTGTTTGAATCAGTATTTATATATCTGCTTCCTGTTTGTTGGGCAGTGCTGCCCAATACATTTCTTAATCAGCCTTAGGTGTATCGGTTAGTGTCCAACTTACCAAGGTGGGTCATCCTTTAGAAGACAGAAGAACCCAATAAATCAGAGGCTCCTTTGTGGTGGTGATACATAAATAACTTATTTATAAAGGGAGAATATAAGGGAGAATACAATAGAATAGGGCGATAGAAAATGTCCTGTTAATTGCGACTTTGTATTATTGCACAGAGGGAACCAAGCCAAAATAGCAGTTTTTTGTCACTGCAGGTAAGGCACATTAGCAATATACAAAAATGCAATCCAAGTGGAACTTAAGTGAGAACTCTCTTTTTACAGCCTGGAGCAACACTGAGATTTTTGGTTGTGTATAACAAGATTAGAGGATGTCAATGCAGTTTAGGCAGCTGCAAGAAAAAAAGAGTTGAGGAAGCCTGCTTTTGCTGGGGTGGAGATAGATTCTTATTCATGTTCAAAGTCATTCACAGCTTACTTGTGTCATTGGCCACCAAGCTTGTGTGGGAAAGTCCTGGTTTGAACTTGCAATATGTTCTACAATTGCTGTCATTTCTAGAATACAGTACACAGCACATGTGTCTCCAATATTTATTCAGGGCTCTAAAAAGATAGAAACACACATTATGAAAGGAAACTCTTCAGTTCTTTCTCATCTATTGACATTCAAGCTTTTGACCTGATTTGATATTTGCCTTTCTTTTGTGTTTAGGAAATTGCGGGTTTGGTAAATGTAGGTTAACTTTTCTCTGTACCAGGATATTCTTTATTAAAGCTTTAGGTGGACCAATTAGTTGTTTTATTCTCCCTACATGTAATATGTACATAGGGGCCTGCATTGTTATTTTAAGCCCTGTATTATATTTTCAAATATTTCTGTGTAGCTTTAAAATTCAGACCCAGGCATTTTTACATCTACTAACAGATATATTGAGGATTTTGTTTCCAAAATTTTATGAGTTAAGTTGGTGGTAAAAGTAGATGTAAATCCTAGCTGAATGACATTTAGATTGCTAAAGCTGTACTTCATACAAATTTGTCATTTAAAAAAAAATGCTGTTCATCTTTTTTTCATCCTTTTTTATAATTCTTTGAGTTGGGCTTTAATTGGTCAGATCTGTAAGCAGTAGTCTTTCACCACTACTCATGCTATTATATCACTGTTATGCCACATACACACGATCGGAATTTCCGTCCGAAAAAACTTGGATGGTTTTTCCGACAGAATTCCGCTCAAACTTGCCTTGCATACACACGGTCACACCAAATTCCGACCGTCAAGAACTAAGTGACGTAAAACACGTATGATGGGACTAGAAAACGGAAGTTCAATACCCAGTGAGCCACCCTTTGGGCTTCTTCTGCTAATCTCGTGTTTATCTCGTGTTAGTAGAAGTTTGGTGAGAGGCGATTCGCGCTTTTCAGCTTTCGTGCTTTTCAGTTCGTTACTGCTCTTCAGTTTGTGCTTGTGGGTTTGTATCTGGTTTTCAGTGCGTGTAGTCAAATCGTATCTGTTTCTCAGTGCATTCTTGTCCGCTCGTTTCTGATTTTAAGCTCGCTCTTCACAGGCCTTTCTGTTCTTCAGTACATTCTGTTAGTTCGTTCTGACCAGCCGACCATGAAGCCATGTTGCGGGTACGTGCTCGTTGTAGAGTTCATGCTGTGTGGGGGCTTGGTGTTGGGGTTCTTGCTTTGACCCAAGCCCAGTCCATGAACAGGGTGGGGAGGAGTTCATGGACCAAGAATTGGTTGCTCCAGCTTGATCAATTCTCTCATATGCCTTTGCTGCTTGAGATCCAGGAGAATAACCCTGATGATTTCAGGAATTTTCTCCAGATGGGACCCCCTCTTTCACTGGCTGTTGGCTTTGCTGTCCCCTTTATATTACGAAGCAGGACACCTGCATGCGGCAAGCCATCACTCCGGAGAAGAGGCTAGTCGCCACGTTGCGGTACTTGGCGACGGGGAGAAGTCTACAGGATCTCAAGTTCTCTACAGGCATCTCCCCCCAGGCTCTGGGGATCATTATTCCAGAGACCTGTTCTGCTATCATACAGGTCCTGCAGAAGGACTATATTAGAGTAGGTTTTCTCCTTTAACATCACATTCTATGTATTTAATGTATGCTAAAGTATTGTATTTCTTTCATCATTCCCTAATTACCATTATTGTAATATGTTGTGAATATCCCCTTTGTCCTCGTGCATGCTGTAAGCTTTTAATGCTTCTTTTTTGTCCTTCATGCATATTTGCCTTCACTAACCTCCCCAGCATGCTATCCTGGGCCCATATACACCTAGCCTAGTCACTTAACAATGTATTTTGTCAGCTCCATTGTAGTGCTTTACCCTAAACACCCCCTAAAATGTGTCCAAAATGTTATTGTTGTTCTTAAATTCAGGCAGAGTGCCAGAGGCCCCCCCAAAATGTTTCCAATGGGCCATCAGAGGGGGCGAGGAATCTGATAAGTGGACTTTATATTTTTGTCTTTAAATACTCCTTAAAATAAATGCTTATACTGATGTTGGCCAAGAATATTTGTGTCTAATCTGCTTGCAATGTTATGTGCAAAAGTACTACTATTTTTTTTTCTTTTTTGACTCCACAGTTTCCTTCAATGCCACAGGAATGGCAGACTGTGGCCTCCCAATTTGCTCATCGTTGGGACTTTCCCAACTGGGGAGCGCCAATCGATGGGAAGCATGTCCACATCATCCCACCACCCCACTCGGGGTCATACTATTTTAACTATAAGGAGTTTCATAGTATTGTGTTGATGGCTGTGGTGTCGGCGACATACGAGTTTCTCTATGTGGACGTGGGGAAGAATGGCCGGATGTGGGATGGTGGAGTCTTTGCCAAGACCGAGTTCTACTGACTTCTCCACAGTGGTGGCTTGGGATTGCCACCTGCGGAAGAGAACATGGAAGGACTCCCATTTGCTTTTATCGCTGATGAAGCATTTGGTCTGGGTGATCATCTGATGAGGCCATTCCCCCAGAGGACCCTCACCCCGGAGAAAAGGGTTTTTAATTACCGGCTGGCCAGAGCCAGAAGAGTCGTGGAGAATGCCTTTGGGATAATGGCCAGCCAGTTCCGCCTATTTCTTACGGCAATAAATATGCTGCATACTTCACAACTTTTTGAAGAGAAATGCTCCGAATTATGTTGCCTCAGTTGGGCCTGAGGCCGAACTTCCAGAAAATCCACTGACGGCCCTGGAAACTGGCCGTCCTGGCTTGCATCCCAAAACGCCCGTGAAGTGCGTCAAAGATATGTTGATTATTTTGCAGGTAGGGGGGCCATTGCTATGCCAGCAAATTTGTAATTATTTTAGATATTACAAAAAAAATTGATCTGATCAAATCTTGATTTTGATTCACTGCTTGTGTATCTTTGAGCTGTCTCCTAGGTTCTCCTAGTGCACCTGTAGTGCCAAGTGTTTTTTTTTCCATTGTTAAATAACACCCATTGTCACTGTAAACACCAACTTAATACAAAAAATGGTATTGAGCATTGAAAGAAGAAGCCACACATTGTTGAGTATAAAATCTTTCACATGTGCGTTGTAAAACTTTTTTTTTTTTTTTAAAACATCTTTTTTTTTTAAGTTTTACCTTGAAAATATTTTTTTAGTACATAAACAGGCATGTTTCAACACATAACATACACAACTCAGGAACTTACAAAGTTCAACATTGAAAAACTGAAGGCAATATCAGACATTATAGTGTCAAAAATGTGTTGATATTGCCTTCATCAGGGGTGATGTCCCCCTGTAAAAGCCAAATTTTGAAGACGCACACAAATTGGGAGTCAAACTGGGGATTTCCTGATCCCATGCCTAATGTCAACATGTGCTATCTCCCATCATGGGGGATCAATGGACGTGTTTTGGGGGTGCAACCACTTCCTCTCACCTACTTGAGTTACGAGAAAGGGGTTGCACCCACAAAACGCATACATGGATATTCCCTGATGGCAGATAGCACATGTTGACACACTGTGTGCATCTTTAAAATTTGGCTTTTAAAATGTGTAAAAAAAAATGTGTAAAAAATGCGTTAAAAGTGTAAAAAAATTGAAAAAATTGGTCCCCAAATATAGAAAATGGTGTCCTTTTGGTGTTCTTTAGATTCTTCCTAGTACATCGATCATGTTCTTCAGTTTTTGTTCAATGTCATTTGTTTTTTGCTTGATGAGGTCTAAATCCTGACCACAAAACATTATGTCCTGGATTAGCCTTTGTGCACTGTCACTCGTGAAATAAGTAGATTGTTCTTCCACAATATGCACATCACCTAAAAGAAATAATACACACCATGTATTATAAATATGCAGGCATACATCTATTACCTGAATCTGTGGTGTCAGATACTCACCAGTTGTGGTGACAATCTCAACCACCTCTCCTTCCTCCACATCCTCAGGTTGTGATGTCCTCTGTTTCCCTTCTTCAGGAGGTGGGGGTTTCCTGGTGTCCTCAGACGTCCGGAGTCTTTTCTCCCCTATGAGAATGAAACAAAAGGTATACTTAGCACACAGATATTTGAGGCCAGAAATAGGTATATGAAACATTGTTTGGAAGTGGGGTACAATTGTCTGTTTTGGCAGAGTTCCGAAATGAAGATATGATTTTTTCCACTTACCAAAGCTGGAATACTTACCTTTTTTGGACAAGTTTCACACATGGAGACACCCCAAGTATCCACTGGAGTACCTGTGTGGGACACCCTAAAAAGTTTGTTCTTGTGTCCCACACTAGTACTCCTGAGTCCAGATGTGTAAACAGCTGCTGAGTCTCCTCTCCTTACATTACACTGAATCAAGTTTGCAATTCTTTCTAGTTTCAAACACATCTAGACAACAATGTCCTAAACTTCTTTTAACACAAATTAGCATGACCAAATGTAGTTAACCCTGTATCTGCCCAAAACATTGTATTTAGTTGGCAAACGAATGATGTTTCCTACGACCGATTACTGTGCCAATGAACATGAAAGTAGCCATTTCAAACCGTACAACAGTAAAGAAAAGCACATGGAGCAGCATGCAAGTAATAATAATAATCGGAACACACGACAACTACTTACTTTTTAGAAGCACTTTCTTGATCCTTCTGTACTGATCCTGCTCCCTCAATTTCAGGTCTGAGCAGCGTTTCCTCAATTGCTCCTTGGATCGTCGTACCCCAAAATTCCTGTGCAGACTCTTCACAACTTTAGTCATGATCTTGGCTTTTCTCACATTTGGGTTTAGGTACAGTCCATACTTCCCGTCATAGTTGGCCCTCTTCAAGATGTCTACCATCTCTATAAAGGCCATATTTGAGGCCTTAAATCTCCTGCGGGATCGGGACGTTTCGGACTCCATCCTTTCCTCCTCGTTACTGCTATTACGCACCTGCTGTGTCTCTGCCATGTTCCTCTCCCACTGCGACAAAAGAGAAGGGGCAGGGAATATTTGAAAAAGAATGCGCAATGTATATAAAGCTAACACGCGTGTGTCGTACGTATGATCTGTGAGTGGAGAAAGCGCCGAACGTTATAATGAAGGTAACATTTTATCTTGGGACATCAGTGGCCTATACTGAGATTGAGGCCTATATTGGGATAAGATTAGGAGAGTGTCAGGAAAATGGCCGAAGGAGAACAGGCAATAGTGCCAGTTGTCAAGGAACCAAGAGCAGGAGAAGGGCTCTAGGACCCAGCATCTCTACCAGCACTTATGGCAGGAGAAGGACTTTAGGACCCAGCATCTCTGGCAGGAGAAGGACTTTAGGACCCAGTATCTCTACCAGCAGGTCACATGGGCCTATATAAGGAAGTCTGCTAGTGTCTGCAGTTGCTGGTTTGTCAGTCTTCCTGTGTTCCTGAGCCTCTGTGCAATTACTATTTGGATTCCTGTTGTGACCCGGCTTGTTCCTGACCTGTCTGATCTGCTCTCCTGGTTTGACCCCCTGGTTTGATTTACCGACTTGTTGTCCTCTCCAGTACCTGATCCCGGTTTGTATTACGGACTTTGCTACAGTACCTGTTCCTGCCTGCTTCCTGATACCAGACCTTTGGCTTGTCCCTGTTTCTGCACCCTTTCTCTTCCTCTTGCTGGATCTACTGTGTTTGACCCCTGGCCTGGCTTCCACTACTGTTCCTTGTGCACACCTTGCCAAGTATTACCGAGGATTCTTATAGACTTTAGCCCAGCTGTGTTTCCTGTATTACCTGGTGTCCTTTTGGTGCCCACCAGCTCTTTTCTCTGGAATCCATCTGGCAACCTGTGCTTCTCTGGGCACTACACCCTCTGTACCCAACTTCAGGGGTGTACTGCACTCAGCCGCAAGGGGAGCCCTCTCGGCATTTCGGCCTCCAACCAGTTACATGACAGAGAGTTTAGCCTGATATTAGTGTTTTTGTCTTGTGTTTTGTCTTGCAGCAAATATGAAACAATTCAAAGACCTTGAATTCATGGGCCAGTTCATAGACAGATAGAGGGATATGAGAAATTTGTGGGAGGTTAAAAACCCCTTATATCGAAATAAACCAGCTAGGAAGGCATCGCTGAAGAAACTGCTGCAATTTGTGAAGACAAAGGTCCCCGACGCAGACATCGAGATTGTGGATAAGTAGCTACAGGGGCAATCCTGTCCCAACGGCAGGGGCCTAAGGCTCTTCTTCACCCTGTAGCCTTTTTCTCTCGAAAGATGAGCCCACCAGAGAGAAATTATGATGTGGGAGATAGAGAACTTCTGGCCATTAAATCTGCCTTAGAAGAATGGAGGTACTTATTGGAGGGTGCCGCTCATCCCATTATGATTTTTACAGACCATAAGAACCTGGAGTACCTCAGGACAGCCAAACGTTTAAGACCCCGGCAAGCCCGCTGGGCTCTGTTCTTCTCCAGGTTCAATTTACATCTTACATATCGGCCAGGTTCCAAGAATGGGAAAGCAGATGCACTCTCCCGAATGTTTCCGGACACCCCTGAAACGACAGAGTCAAGTACGATCCTATCCACCCAGAATTTTTTGCTTATTCAACCTGACTTAAAGATCTTAATCAAGCAAGCCTCAACCCAGTGCTCTGGATCAGAAGTGTCCTCACTGAGAAACCAAGATGGATTTTTGTGGCACCAGGATAAAAATGTCACATGACCATAAACTTGCCGGGCATTTTGGGATACGAAGAACCACTGAACTTGTTCAGTGCTCATTTTGGTGGGCCAGCCTAAGATAGGACTGCAGAAAGTATGTGAACTCTTGCACCATTTGTCAGCCCAACAAGGGTTCCAATGCCAAGCCATGGGGACTTTTGAGGCCATTACCCATTCCTGAACAACGCTGGAAAGAAATATCCATGGACTTTATAGTAGACCTGCCCCCTTCTGGGGGATGCACCACCATCATGGTGGTGGTAGACCGCCTTTCCAAAATGGCACACTTCCTTACGATGATTGGCACACCCTCCGCTTCAGACACAGCAAACATGTTCATTAAAGAGATTGTCAGATTACATGGATTACCGGATAGTATTGTCTCCGATAGAGGGGTACAGTTCACCTCCAAGTTCTGGAGGAATCTCTGCAAGTCTCTATCAATAGAAGTGTGTCTTTCCTCAGCTTACCACCCTCAGAGCAATGGTCAAACAGAGAGGACTAACCAGACCTTAGAACAGTACCTTCAATGTTTCTGTACTTGCTCGCAGGATGACTGGATCTCCCTTCTTCCCTGTGCTGAGTTTGCATATAATAACTCTTTGCATGCAGCAACCAATCAGTCCCCTTTCTGGGCGAACTATGGATTCCATCCCTCCTTCCTTCCAAATACTATATCTGAAACATCTGCTCCCGCTGTCCAGGATCGATTAAGGTTCATTCAATCCAACTACAAGTTGCTTCAGGAGGCCATGCGAAAAGCCCAAGAGGACTATAAAAAATTCCATGATAAAAGAAGAAGAGGGAATCCTGTCTTTAAGACTGGGGACAAGGTATGGCTTTCTTCAGTAAACCTCAAGCTCTCTTGTCCCTCCCGGAAGCTTGGACCCAAATTTATCGGTCCCTTTGAAATCAAAAGAGCGATAAATCCGGTGGCTTTTGAGCTGGCACTACCCAATACTTACAAGATCCATCCAGTGTTCCACATCTCCCTGCTTAAACCAGCTGTACCCAGTCCCTTCCCTGGAAGAGAAGAGCCACCTCCACCTCCAGTATTGGTAGAAGGGAAAACAGAATTTGAGGTCAAAGCCATTATGGATTGCCGGAGGAGGGGTAGGCAGGTCCAGTATCTAATCAAATGGAGGGGGTACCCTCCCGAAGACAATTCCTGGGAGCTTGCAAACAATGTGCATGCTCCTAGACTTGTGCGGGAAGCATTGGCCCGTTGGGGCATCCGGAGGCTGCCCCTTGGGGGGGCACTGTCAGGGAAATGGTCGTAGTAGAACTGACAATAGTGCCAGTTGTCAAGGAACCAACAGCAGGAGAAGGGCTCTAGGACCCAGCATCTCTACCAGCACTTATGGCAGGAGAAGGACTTTAGGACCCAGCATCTCTGGCAGGAGAAGGACTTTAGGACCCAGTATCTCTACCAGCAGGTCACATGGGCCTATATAAGGAAGTCTGCTAGTGTCTGCAGTTGCTGGTTTGTCAGTCTTCCTGTGTTCCTGAGCCTCTGTGCAATTACTATTTGGATTCCTGTTGTGACCCGGCTTGTTCCTGACCTGTCTGATCTGCTCTCCTGGTTTGACCCCCTGGCTTGATTTACCGACTTGTTGTCCTCTCCAGTACCTGATCCCGGCTTGTATTACGGACTTTGCTACAGTACCTGTTCCTGCCTGCTTCCTGATACCAGACCGTTGGCTTGTCCCTGTTTCGGCAACCTGCCTCTTCCTCTTGCCGGATCTACTGTGTTTGACCCCTGGCCTGGCTTCCACTACTGTTCCTTGTGCACACCTTGCCAAGTATTACCGAGGATTCTTATAGACTTTAGCCCAGCTGTGTTTCCTGTATTACCCGGTGTCCTTTTGGTGCCCACCAGCTCTTCTCTCTGGAATCCATCTGGCAACCTGTGCTTCTCTGGGCACTACACCCTCTGTACCCAACTTCAGGGGTGTACTGCACTCAGCCGCAAGGGGAGCCCTCTCGGCATTTCGGCCTCCAATCAGGTACGTGACAGAGAGTTTAGCCTGATATTAGTGTTTTTGTCTTGTGTTTTGTCTTGCAGCAAATATGAAACAATTCAAAGACCTTGAATTCATGGGCCAGTTCATAGACAGATAGAGGGATATGAGAAATTTGTGGGAGGTTAAAAACCCCTTATATCGAAATAAACCAGCTAGGAAGGCATCGCTGAAGAAACTGCTGCAATTTGTGAAGACGCAGGTCCCCGACGCAGACATCGAGATTGTGGATAAGAAAATTGGTAGCTTGAGAAAAACGTATAGGAAGGAGCTTAATAAGGTCCAGGCTTCCATGAAATCAGGAGCAGCAGCAAAGGATGTGTATGTACCCAGTCTGTGGTACTACAACAGTATGCGGTTTCTGGAAGACCAGACTGAAGGCAAGGCAGGGAATCACTTTCTACACTTCCATCCACCCTTCCCTCAACCCCAGCTGAGGCTTCTGAAGACCAACCTGGGCCTTCCATCCTGGAAGAAGTTGAGGAGCCCAGCTGGAGCCAGGTATAGTATTTTTGAACATATTTATTGTCCGAACATTATTGTTGTTAACTAGATGTTATTATTGCTAACAAATGAATGATTGAACAAAATGTGTTTTACATATCAATAGACAGTAGGGGCCAAAAATGATTGGGACAAGAATGAAAAATGTTGGGCTCAGAATGATAGTCTTTTCTATTAACATTCAATTTGCAACAGTCATGAGCTGAAAATTGTGTGTGATTGATGAACCAAAAACTAAAACTTTGTCCCTTTTTCATAGACAGGAAGACCTCAGCCAGGACGAGGCTCTGGAATGTGCCAGCCAGGAGGAGGCGGGGGTAAGTGTCAGCCAGGAGGTGGCCAGGCCCAGTAGCCTCACCCAATCCCAGGTGTTCCCCCCCCACCTTACAACAAAAAGGGCCAGGAAGGGGAGTAACGTGGTGGAGGCAGCACTGGGCCTCATTAAGGACGCTAATGCAGCCCTGAAAACACCCCCCGATGCTGAAGACGCCTATGGCTGCTATGTAGCTGCAAAATTGCAGCAAATGGAGGAGGGCCAATGCTTCATGTGTGAGAATCTTATTTTTCAGGCCCTTTGGAAGGAGTTGAGGGGCCAAATTAGTGAGAACATGCACTTATGTGCGCTCGCCTATCCTCCTCCTGCCACAAGTCCATCTCCAGAGCCACAGCCTCCAAGGAAGGCTGCAGGGAAGGCTGCAGGGAAGCGTGGAGGGAAGGCTGCAGGGAAGAGAAGAAAGTGATGGCCTGGGTTCAGTCTGGTCTGACAGGTAGTACCACTGCCTGGGGACATATATGTCATCTGCTGCTGTTCATGATCTCTGGGAGTCCTGGACCAGATTGTGCTCCTTATTATATGGAGTTCTCAGGCTACCAATTTTTAGTTACAAAGAGTTGATGTGTGCCCTGTGGTACAAAGGCTTTGCAAATTCAAGCAGTTTCTCCAGCATTGCCTTCCTCTTTATTTTGTTATGAGCCAGAATAAATATAGATTTTTTTTTATATGAAAATACTTGCCTATGTGTTTTTCTTCAAAAAGGACAGTTTGTTTGTGAGTAGGCAGGTACATTTCAAAAATACAGTGTCAAATTAACAAGGGACAACAACCAACCTCCTTGAGCTTTAAAAATACAAGATAATAATGTTGTTGTGGAAACTTGACACACACAAAAAAAAAAATATGGAGATCACTAGAAAATAATTAAAAAATAATCAAAAAAACAGGAGATCTTGATTAAAAAAAAAAAAAAAAAGATGACTATAAAAAATAATTCTAAAAATTATTATGGAGATCTGGCTTTAAGAACAAACAAGATTATTCAGGAGAGCATGAGAAATAATAAAGAAATAGGTTTGTGAGAACTCTGTGTGAATATCAGCAGCAAAACAAATTCATTCTTCTAGCATTATAAAGAACAAAAGAATGCGCTGCATTAAAAGATCCAAAAATTGACAGCGTGACGAATGTGCTAACTCCATTACGAACACTCGCTTTACCAGAACGAGCGCTTCCGTCTCGCACTTGATTCTGAGCATGCGTTTTTTTTGCTTGTCCGAATTGCATGCAGACGATCGCATTTTCGGATAGGAACTTTTCCTGACCGAAAAATAGAGAACGTGCTCTTAAGCTTTTGCTGGCTGGAATTCCGCCAGCAAAAGACCCATGGAGCATACACACAGTCGCATTTTCTGACAAAAAGCTCTCATCGGAGTTTGGCTGGTGGCATTTCCGATTGTGTGTACGTGGCATAAGTGTTATTTCATTGGCCCTTATGAAAACATTAATGTAAAAGTAAGTTCACAAAGATAACCACACAAGTTATTACCACTTAAAAATATAACACCAGCTTTAGGGTGGTGGCAACCGGAAGTTTTAATTGCTGTCAATGGAGGAGAGAAGGAAAAGGAGCTGTTTGAGGCGATGGTAATATAACATTTCACAAGAGAAAAAAAACTATGGATGAGAAAAGGTGCCTTTTGACAGCTTAATGTTCACTTAATGTGAAAAAATAAAGATTACACATCTTGGTGACATTTATGTTTGTGAATTGAACATTAAAAAAATTATCATGAGATAAAATAAGTAGTGGTGGTATAAAAATACATCCATCTTAGTTGAAATGGCCACTTGTAACCTGTATTGCAAGACTGTTCCACAGGGTAAAAACATAGGCGCATAACTGTAAAACAGAGGCAAAGCATTATCACCTTAAAACAGGAAGGGCCTACATAGCATGATCACCAGGTATTTTTTTTAATGAAAACTATAGATTTAAAATATTGAAAAAAAATTTAAATTACATGAACATGTTAAAGATTATATGAGATTGTAGTGACTGAATTTTCATTTAATTTGAGATACCATCTGTTATAAGATCTTCAAAGTGTTCTCCAGTAATTCCAGTTTTACTTTTTCATTTTTGTAAATGGAAATTATTTAGAACATCTTCCAATTGCTATTTAGTTCTATCCTGGGAAGAAATTCTTCCAACCTCAGTGACCACAATCACTTTGAAATCTCCCATAACAGGAATGTATACAACAATAAAACCTGCTATACATTATAAGCTTTCCCCAAGCTATTAGACTGTTTTTATTTCAGTTTGTTCCATTGGCATGGATGAAGTACAGGTTTGCTTTAAAGTTTATTTATAGACAAAACTTTTTTATTGTTTCATGTAGTGTAGGGAAAGGTTAAACCCCTAACAGTTAGTTTTTGCTGCCTGTAAGCATTAAAGAAATTTCCCCTCACTTCTCGTCTCCAAGACACAATAGAAAGTTGGAGAAAGTCTCCCAAAGTGAGGGGAATTAAAGCATTGTCCCTGGACCAGGTGTCCTCATTGGAAGATTTCCCCTTACCTCTTATGTTTTTGACGGATTTAAAATTTTAGGCTTAACCTTATTTTCGTCTTTCAGTGACAATGGTCACCCATACTAATATATTGGTGAATCTCCTCTATGGGTACACAGACAGCAGTAAAAAAAAGGTGACAGTGGGTCTAACCTTTGCCATCCAAAACTGAAAGAAGGTTTATGCCAGAGATGCATTTTAAGGAGTAATAATCTGTTAATTTGATCCATAGCTTGGTTTTATTTTAACAGTTGTTACTTACAAAACAAGGTAAATAAGGTATGTTATGCACTTTTGTGAATGGAGCCTTCAGAGATATGAGCTATGGAAAGCACTGTAACAAGAAGGTAACAGCAGAACAAGAGGAAAAACAAGTGTGAATTGAGCTTATAGTTTGACAGGAAGCTTTGCAAGGGAAAGTAAATTGGGAATTTTGGCACTCTATCCTGCTACAGCTAAATTTCTATCTCAGTTGCCTTTCTCCTCCTCACCCTTCTAAATACATGATACTAACACATGCCTCAAGTCTTCTTTCCTCAAGCACGGCAGAGGAAGAAGAACAACGAACAAAGACAGGAGAAAGAAGAAGAGCCTAGGGACAAGCTGGAGAAGGAGAAGCCCAGAGGAGGAAGATGCGTGAGAAGATGGAGGAAGACCGGAGGAAGAAGCGGAGAAGAAGATATTTTTAATAAAAGAATTGTCAAAAACTGTCTACTGTATTTTGTCACACTACACTATTTTTTTTGGTGAATGGGTAGGGGTACAATGTCCCCCATACTCATTCACATGGGGGGGGCAGAATCTGGGGAAGCCCGCTGACAGCTGATGACTCATCAGTTGTTAAGGCTGGCTTCCCGGCCCTCTCCTTAGCAACCAGTTATACACAGCGAAAAACACAAATCACGAAACGCAAATCGCTGAAAATTTGCGGTAAAAACGCAGTACTTGCGTTTTGGATGCGGGTCCATTGAAGTCTATTACATGCAAAATGCTGCATTTTCCCTGACCCTTTCCAAAAACGCAGAGGCACAAAAATGCATTGATGTGAACATGTTCCATAGGAACTCATGTTAAAAAAATTCCCTGCATTTCTGCAAAATGCAAAATGCATTAAAAAACGCATTAGTGTGAATCGAGCATAAATGGCAAGTAAGAATTTTTAGACACAAATATGGCAGTTATCCGGGTTTGATCTTAACCCTCCCCAATACCAACCCAAATAAAACCACCCTCCACCAAATGAAGATGAGTGGGGTAGAGGATACAACCCCACAAGGGAGCTGAGCCTACTCTCCCCAAAACAAACCCCCTATAGAAACAGTTCTATCAACCACCTATATGCAGACAGGTCTAGCCCCACTGTGGATGGTGTTGCACCTTAAAGCCACAATGGGCGAATAGGGCACCTCACCATAGTACGGCAGAGCTTTTTTGTTTTTGTGGTTGTCCCATATCATTTACCGACTGCTTCCCTTTCTGAATGAGCAAAGTGAGTAATTGGTACAGATCACTCACTGTGCTCATTCATAACTGAAGCCTAGTAAACTGTATTTACCAGGCTTCAGTTTGTGACTAAACAGGAAGCCGCTCAGTACAGAGCATGTCCCATTAATTCAATGTCCAGTGCAACTGCTGCAGAGAAAGGGGCTGGGGAATCTCATCCCCAGTCACTTTCTCTGTCGCAAAAGTGAGACAGTAGGGGGTCTGTTTAGACCCATGATATTTCCCAGTGGTGCTCCTAAAAGAATTGTAAATAAAAAATATTGTAAAAATAAACTACTGAAACTGACACCACTCCATCGCCCTAACTGACACCGTCCACGTTTTTATACATTTTAAAGTGTGTGTGTGTTAAAGTACCTGATTAGAGCCATAGGCTCTATTAGGCTTCAAAAAAGGTGGACTCAGAGTGCAGAGCATTGTGCTCGGAGCCCACCCAGGTGTGGTAGAAAAGCAAATAAATATTTTCTTTTCTAACACTGAACCACCAATCAGGTAGCGTGGGTCTGATACCCATCACCTGATTGGCTGAAAGGACAGGCGCTGCTAATGGGCACCTAGCAGGAAGCAAAAAGAGACACATGGAGGAAGCATGGAGGACACAGCTTGCCACTGCCTGACCCGCCACCAAGATGGGGTAAGTGCTGGTCAGATAGTGGGCGGGGTCACAGTGGCTGCATTTGATGGGGTACAGTGGCGGCATTTGATGGGCACGATGGCTGCATTTGATGGGCACAGTGAGGCTGCATTTTTTTTTTCAGCTTGTTTGTGCCCCCCCAAAAATTGAGCACCAGCCGCCACTGGTCTGCGCACACCAATGCAGAAGGGTAAGCAGTTGAAGCACAGCAGTATTTTATTCAACATATATTCATAGAGTTTATTAGCAGAAAAGCGTCACTGTCATCCTCTAACCTCTGACCTATTAGCAATAACTAAGTAAGGATACCCAAAACGCTATTCTTATAGCTTTAGAGCAGGGGTCTCCAAACTACCTAAACAAAGGGCCAGTTTACTGTCCTCTAGACTTTAGGGGGGCCAGACTGGGGCCAGTGGGAGTAGAAAGTCCCAAAGTCAGTAGGAAAAAATAATGCCCTATTGTTTGTTTCAGTGAGTGTAATTGTGCCCCATTATTGGTGTCATTGGGAGGAATTGTGCTCCATCATTGATGTCATCGGGCCCCATTGTTGCTGTCATTGAGAGGAATTATGCCCCATCATTGGTGTCAGTGGGAGGAATTGTGCCCCATCGTTGGTGTCATTGGGAGGAATTGTGCCCCTTCATTGGTGTCAGTGGGGGGAATTATGTCCCATTGTTAGTATCAGTGGATGAAATAGTGCTCCAAGTGCTGGATAAAAGCAAGCAAAGGGCAACATCTGGCCCGGACCACAGTTTGGAGACCACTGGCTTAGAGCTAAACACAGATTTGACAGCCCTTTGTACAGGTACCCTCTCAAATAGGGGCTAATGGCAAAGAGTGAGAAGCTGGCTGAAGTTTATTGTGTGGGGTACAGTAGCATTAAGGACAAAAACAGTCACTCATTTCTCTAAACAGGCACTGGCTGGTAGAGTTTAGAGCCACCTTTAGACAAAAGATTGGGTCATTGCCATTTCATATCTATGTGTACCCACTGGTAAAACCATACCAGAGATGGCAATGGATAGACTAGAAGTCAAAATAGTTATCTTCATACATTTGTTTAGATTAAAAGGTGTTGCTGATGATCATAGGCCTAGCTACAGAAGAAGGGACCCCAGAGCAAATTTTAGACTAGCGCCCAACATCTTGCAGAGCAACCCCTCATTTGTGAACTTACATTAAGAAAGAACTGAACAATAACAAAGAGTGGATCCTCCACTGCTTAGCAAAGCAAGAAAACTAAAGGGACAGAACAGTGTCCCCTCTGCAATGTTATTGGACATTAAGTTATATCCCCAAGCACAGAGATTGCACATAAGAAGCATTGTTTCTCCCAATTCCCAGAACATCCCTGTACCTGTCTAAAGTGAGGGACCCCACACATTAAATCAGAGCATCCGCATTAGTGTAAGTAAGGGTTCTGCTCCAGTTAAATAATGACTATCAGACAAAGGTCACTTCAAGGAACATAAGCATTCCCTGTATGTATGAAATCTAAAGATTTGCCAAACTTGAACTGGCATCAGATAATCTATTAGTTGCAGAGAAATATTTGTAGTGTGCTCCACTGGAAAAAAAATGGTGCATGCCCAAATGTTGGTCCATTTTGTTGCATTGCCTATTAAATGAATGGGCTGCCTTAATGTAAAATGCTACAAGCCTGGCAAAACTCTTATTAATGCACTCAAGGCACCAAGAAAGACCAATGAGAATCAGCCACATATACACTGTTTCTGGTTTTAACTTGGCTCCTCTACACAATAAGCAGTGTCCCTGTGCTCCTCTTCTCTCAGCTCTCATACCCTTCAGGTACCAGGATGAGAGTGGCTTACCTTCCTGGGCTTCAGAGCTGACTCTGTGTGTTGGCACAAAGAGCAGAGGCACATAAGGCTGTCATCCCAGATGGGAGCACGCTGATAAGGGAGGCTTCGACGGGGCTTCAGGGGTTCTTCCAAGGCAACATAGCCACACTAAATACAGAAACAGAGAAATATTGAAGAAAAATCGCAGAAAAAAAACAAGCTGAAAACAGAAGGCAAACATCAAAAATAGCAAGTGGAGGAGTATGTTGCTGTATTTAATTTTTAATGGAGAATTTCATGATCTCATTGGTAGTAAACCTTATCAAGCTTCCTACCTTTTCCATCCTTAAGTGAATGCCCTGGGGCTTCAGATTAAATTATATCCCCTTCCCAGGAGATCTCTTATTAGAGAACAGGACCTCTCCCTGTGCATTATAATTGCAGCCAAGAACTTGAAACTCTAATGAAATAGTTTTATGTTCAAAGACAGGAAACACCCTTTTAACCCAGAGTTGCAGTAGAATCTTAATTCTCGTATTGTTTCACAGACTTTAAATATTTAATTAAAATACATTCTCAAACACTAATAAGCCTGTTATATTTTTATAGTAAAGTGTGGGTTGCCATTGAAACCTAGTGGATGGACTTGCATCAATGTATTGCATCTAACTATTCATAACACATTATTTATACTGCATGTAATAATATGACATCCCAGGAGGAGAAGGGAACTGATAGTTGACTCTGACAGTGGCGGGTGTATGGTTTACCCTGAGGACAGCTGACTCTGAGGGAGTAGAAGTAGGTGCCAACTGCTACTAGCTAAAAAAATATTTCTAGTGTCACTTACTATTGGATAACCTAAAAAAGAAGTATGGGTTTTTTAAAAGACAAATATTACTCACCTAGGTTGATGCAGCATTGATCCAATGCTGCATCTGTCCCTCGCCCTCTCTGCAGTGGGAAATGAGGGATCAAACACCACTGATTGCTCAATTCTCTCCTCCGCTCTCAGCAGAGAGCTGTGACTGTCAGTCACTGGCTCTCTGCTCTGCCCCTCCAGCGCTCATTAAAGCACTGGGCTGGGAAGGGAGCAGCTGGCTCAGTCTCCCAGTGAGGACCATCTGACGTCAGCTAAAGCCTGCTGTTGGCTGAAAATGAGTCACAGGAGTGCAGAACGAACTGCACTCCTGTTGTCCATAGGAGAAGTATGGCCAAAAAAGCTTTGGACATACTTCTCTTTTAAAGGAAAAGTACAGCCAAAGCTCCTTTGGCTGGGCTTTTCCTATGGACCACAGGAGTGTAATTCATTTTGCACTTCTGTGACCCATTTTCAGCAGAGAGCAGACTGAAGTCCGCTCTCTGCTGGAGTCACAGAAATCAGTCCAGGCACTGCGTCATCGTGACAATAAAGTCTGGATCCGCCAGGTGCCTAGGCTGAGATGGGTATCAGTCCAGCAGTGAGCCTCTGAGAGCCTGAGATGGCCTGCTCTGCCCCCTCCACAGCTCAGTGCTCCAATGAGCAAGGAAGGAGATGAGCAGAGAGCTGTGACTGACAGTCTACATCTCTCTGCTCACAGAGTTGTGAAAATCGACTGATTAGAAATGTTCGATCACACAGTTTTCATTGCAGAGGCACTAGGGGACAGATGCAGCATCAGGCCCATGCTGCATTCACCTAGGTAAGTATAAATAGGGGGAAAAAAATGAAACCCATACTTCTCTTTTAAGTTATTAAAGCCTTGCTGAACTTTTGGTTTTATCAAACAAAAACCTCAAAACAAGTTCTGAGATAGTCCATTCTGAGTGAGACTTTTACTTCTGTCATCAACAAAGCTCATGCTTCCTGCTGATAGACTCTAGCTCTGACTTAGCACGGCACTTACCTTGGCAAAAGGGCTAATGCTTCCATACAGATAGTAAGGGTTCTTCTCTGCAGAATACTGCCATGAGAGCTTTTTTACGTAGGATGTAGCTGCTTTCTAAATGCCCTGAAAGACTTTATTTACATGGGCATATCTATGCATACACCAATGTGAAGGGCAGTCTTTGCCCATATGGTATGCACAGGTGTCCCATGCATTTGTGTGCAGGCAGTCCCATTCATGTCTATTGGGACACAGTGGCTGCATTGACAATTTGACAGCGATGCAGGTGTCCAAGCAGCCCCTGCATCCCAATAGACATAAATGGGACTGCCTGTACAAGGAAGCACAGTACACCTGTGGATCCCGAGTGGATGAAGACGGCCCTTTGCACAGGTGAACACTTTGATACGCCCATGTGAACGAGGCCTAAAACTTTGCAAACAAATTGTTTAGCTGCATCTAGAATGTATTTAGATGGTTTAACCACTTCTCGTCCATAGGACGTACCAGTACATCCTTGGATGGGAAGGGTGATATCTCGGTCATCACTGCAGTTTATAACATTTTTTGAGCTGGCCATTCCCTTCAATGTAAAAGTAATCCTAGAGACTAAAACAGGTGGTGGAAGAGGGTCTCCTCCTCCAGTTGCCACCTTTACTAGGTTCTCTCATCCGATCGGAGAGCCTGGTATGAATGCAACCGGCGACATCAGGATTTCGTCACTCCTGGTTTCAGTCTCTCGTAAACAAGCCGTTACCGGCTTGTGAAACCATCTGATAAAATCAATCTCACTTTGATCAGATGCTTTGGAGGGCAGAGAAAAGAAATGATATGGGGTATATAGACCCGAGTTCTCTCTATAAAGAGCATGGGCCATGACAGGTCCTATCACAAGGGATGTTGTTCATCCTTTGTGATAGCAATAAAAGCAATCAAATAAATTAAAGTTACAGTGTAAAAACAGGTTAAATGAAATAAATAATAAAATATTAAAAATGTAAAGCGCCCCGTTCCCCCGTGCTCACGTTGTATCTGTAATACGAGCCGAGAAAATTAAGTTCAATGCTTCCGAGCATGCGTCAAATTGTTTCTAAGCATGCGTGATATTTTGCACGTCCCAATTGCATACAGACGAACGCATTTTCAGTTAGGAACTTTTCCGGACCGAAAAATAGAAAACATGCTCTTAATTTTTTGCTGATTGACCGATGGAGCATACACACGGTCGCATTTTCCGACAAAAAGCTCTCATTGGAGTTTTGCTGGCGGCATTTCCGTTCGTGTATATGCGGCATTAGATTATATAAATGTATCTACTCCTTTATCATATTAAATAATTGCCTTTGCATTTGATTATTACTGGTTTTAGTAATAATTTAAGACTTAGACCCCGTACATACTAATCGATTTTCTGCAGATTTTTGTCTTCAGATTTACCAAAATCATATAATATGAGGTCAAACCTTAAGAGTTTAAATTTGTATACAATCAGGCAGGCCCTTGCACTACATGGTTTTGGTAAATCTGAAGACAAAAATCTGCAGAAAATCTAATAGTGTGTATGGGGCTATAAGCTGTGAAGGGCAGGTGCAGACCAGCATGGAGCCCACTCACACTCCTGTAGCAGATGATGCAAGTCTGAATATGAGGGTCGCCCACCACTTGTATTATCCACAGGAAACTTTATTCAAGACTGCTTAGACAGAATATGGTTCTGCAATGGTGTTCTGTCTGAGCTGGGAAGAAGGAAGTGCAGGGTATCGAGAAAGACCAAAGGAGGGCTGGAGTCAGCTACAGGAGTCTGCGAAATGCTGAGAACAGGGGAGGCAGAGACGAGGGGGTTCTGTGGTTGCACAGAAAAGCACAGGATTCTGTCTTCCTCTATACTGAGACAATGTGATGGCGGAGACAAGGGGGTGCTGCAACTGCAGGAACGGTGCGAGGGCCACATGACATGGCCTAGCGGGCTGGATTTGGCCAGCGGGCTGAATTTGGCCCATGGGCCTTGTCATAGACATATGTGCTCTAGAGCCTCTATTTAACGTTTGGAGGTTCTAAGTAGTTTTCTAGCAAAAAAAATAAAGTTTTTTTACATGTAGGAGAGGAATATCAGAATTGACCCAGACTAACTACCCAGAAGTAATTAAACTGAAAGGTTTTTTTTTGGACTTTAAAGATGCCAGCATTTTAAACAACAATTTAGATTCCTTCACTAGGTACTATAAATGTAATATGCCCGATGAGTAAATGTAATGTGTTGGTTCAAAAGCTTGGAGAATAGAGGGGGAGGAAGACGGAGTAGCAGTGGAGTGCCTCGCCATCCTGGGCAACAGGGTGTTTCTATTGATGCACACAGTATAGGGAATCACAACTCTATATCCTGCATGCAAGGGTGGCTCCATAGCATGCTACAAGAGTAAGGAGCCACCCTGAAACAGGAAACCTGAGGCAATGGTCATAAAACAGCTTAAACAGGATAAAAGATAAAGTTGCATACTCAAAATGATTAAATCAGCTGCTGAATGTGCTTTAAAAAAAAGTAAGGTTAAAGGAGTTGTAAAGGCAGAAGGTTTTTTTTTTTTTTTATCTTAATGCATTCTATGCATTGAGATGAAAAACCTTCTGTGTGTAGCAACCACCCCAGCATCTCCCTAATTACTTACCTGAGCCCCATCTCTTTCCAGCGATGTCCACGAATGTGTAAGCCGTCCGGGACACTCCTCGTGATTGGCTGAGACACAGCAGCGGCACCATTGGCTCCTGCTGCTGTCAATCAAATTAGTCAAGGCAATCAGGGGAGAGAGAGGGCGAGGCTGGGTCTGGGCTCTGTCTGAATGGACACACGGAGCTGTGACTCGGCTCCAGTGCCCCCATAGGAAGCTGCTGACTCACAATTTAGCTTGAGTTTTAAATGATTAGATTCACTGTCAATGATTTCAGCTTATGCTATATGCATCATTCATTGGCACATCAAGTTTATTCATTTCAGCTGCAACTTGGACTGTCATATTTTGCTTTGTCAGCTAGTGTGGCAGTGAGCCAAACTAAATATGAAAAACAGAACACCTACTGATCTTAATAAAGATAAGTATTTTGATGAAAATACATCACTTATGGAACTCCTCCTTATTTGAAGTGTACAATGGAGACAACATTAAAATTGGCAATTAGGAACTGAGAACCTGCAGAGATATAGCTGGGAGTCACATCATAGTTAACTGACAGCCATATCCCATATCTCTTGTTGTAGTCTATTCGGTTACACTGGGAAAGTATGTCTCCATTTATAGTGTGACCATATGTTTAAAGTGCTATTAAAAAAAAAAGAAAGTGTGTAGCGCCAACAGTAAATGAACAGCGATGAAATGTGAATACTGTTTTTATAAAAGGACAGCACATTGAAATAATCCATAAAACATTATAGTGAAAAATATAGATTTAAATTCACAGTTCCATGATAGGATCAGCAATATAAACTTAATATTGAAAACAATAGTGCAAAGATGTTGTCAGAAACCATGAAATCAGGTCGAGACAGAAGTACAGTTAAATTACACTTGTTTAACCACTTCAGCCCCGGAAGATTTTACCCCCTTCCTGACCAGAGCACTTTTTGCGATTCGGCACTGCATCGCTTTAACTGACAATTGCGTGGCCGTGCAACGTTACACCAAAACAAAATTGACTTCCTTTGGTAAAAGAAAATCGCAATAAGCGTATATAGATTGGTTTGCGAAGTTATAGCTTCTACAAAATAGGGGATAGATTTATGGCATTTTTATTATTATTTTTTTTTATTAGTAATGACGGCGATCTGCGATTTTTATTGTGACTGCAACATTATGGTGGACACATCGGACACTTTTGACACAATTTTGGGACCATTGTCATTTATACAGCGATCAGTGCTATAAAAAGGAATTTAACCTGTTCACGATGGAACTGGCACTTCTCCAGTTTACAATAGAGATTGTTCTCTCTTAGTTTCTGAAGCACACGACAGACATCTGTGTGGCTCTCCAGGGACTTGGAAAATATGAGGATATCATCGAGATAAACCACCACACAACTGCAACAAATCTTGGAGGACATTGTTAATGAATTCCTGGAAAACTTACAAAGGCCAAAAGGCATTACGAGGTACTCATAATGGCCTGTTCTGGCCTGCTCTGGTATTAAACGCAGTTTTCCACTCGTCGCCCTCCCTAATCCTCTCAAATCAAGCTTCGTGAAAACCGTTGCTCCCTTGAGGCAGTCAAATAACTCCATAATCAACGGAATCGGATAGGCATTCTTAATCGTGAAATGATTAAGACCCCTATAATCAATACAAGGTCTCAGTTCACCACTCTTCTTCTTCACAAAAAAGAAACCAGCACAAGATGAGGATTTGCGGATGAAACCTCGAGAAAGTGTGTCTGCAACATACTCCTCCATGGCCTTATCCTCCAAGACTGACACAGGGTAAACCTGGCCACGAGGGGGTATGGCACCAGGTTGAAGGTCAATTGCACAATTATACGGCCGGTGTGGAGGCAAACTACTACCTTTGTCAAAGACATCGTTAGAATTGCGGTACTCCTCCGGCAGGAAAGAGAGTGAAGTGGCGCACAGGACCTTGGCTACCTTCTGCATGTCTCACGGCATTGTGGTGACCAGGAGAGAACCTCAGCACGGAGCCAATCAAAAGAGGGGTTGTGCCTCTGTAACCAAGGATAACCAATAACCAGCGGAAACTTAAGTGAGGAAATAACTTGGAATTGGATTTTCTCATGGTGAAGAGCCCCTACGGCCATGGACAACGGAACCGTCTCCAGAGTCACATGGGCAGGCTGTAGAGGTCTCCCGTCAAGAGCCTCAATGGCAAGTGAAGTGTCACGCAGCTGCAGCGGAATTGAGTGCTTCGATACAAAGGCAGCATCAATGAACAGACCTGCAGCCCCAAAATCGATTGGAGCCTGTATCTTGACAGATGACTCAGCCCAAGAAAGGGTGACTAAAACCAGGGGCTTATCCTTCTGGATAACAGGGGATGAAACACTGCCACTTAAGGTCTGTCCATGACAGGACCTCAAGGTTCGGGCGTTCCCTAGACAAGACTTCAAAAAGTGACCTGCCTGGCCACAAAGGCACAATCTCTCCCTCCTCCTAAAAGGCTCTCTCATCCGCAGAGAGACGCATGAAACCCAAGTGCAAGGGTTCACCTGCACTGACCGATTCGGTACTAGGAGGCATCGGAGGTGAGGGAGGCATGGGTGGGACTGCAAAGCTCGGAGACAAACGTACAGGAGGCTTCGGCAAGCACTCCTTAAAAGCGAGACTTTCTCTTAGTCTGGAGTCAATGAGGATGGCAAACTTGATCAACCTCTCCAGCTCAGTGGGTATATCTCGGGCTGCTATCTCATTCTTGATGATATCCGAGAGACCATGAGAAAAAGCAGCCACAAGGGCCTCATTGTTCCACGCAACCTCTGCTATGGAATTCAATGGTGTAGTTGGCAACAGTTCTCGTACTCTGTTCGATTGACATGAGGCACTTGGCAGCAGAAGCGGAGCATGCGGGAACATCAAATACCCTTTTAAACAAAGCCACAAACTCAGAGTAGCTCAAGACAACAGGTTTTTGCGTCTCCCATAGAGGGTTTGCCTAGGCCAAGGCTCTCTTAGAAAGTAAAGATATGACGAAACCTACTTTGCTTCTGTCCGTGGGAAATGCCTGAGACAGCATCTCAAAGTATATCTCAACCTGGTTGAGAAACCCTCTGCATTGGACTGAATAGACATACCTTTTTTTTGTAGAGGTAATACTTGAGGTCGGTGCCTGCACAGAGACTGGAGCAGCAGCAGGGTCGGTCTGCAACATAGGTTGTACTGGGGTGGACACAGTGGGAGATTCCAGGTGAGCCGTGCGACTCAGGAGTGTTTGTAACGCCATAGCAAACTGATCCATGCGGTGATCCAGTTCATCCAATCTGGAAAAGATATTACCAATAAGTGGATTAACTGCATCTTCTGAATTCACGGCCTTTGCCTACTGTCAGAAACCATGAAATCAGGCGGAGACAGAAGTACAGTTAAATCACACTTGTTTAATAATAAATGTAAAAAGAGCAAACGTAGTCAAAACATTGACAAAGTTCAGTAACCGGAACGGATAGTCAGCTAAGCGAGAAGTCGAGGATCAGTGTAGTATCACAGCAAGCAGGATTTGGAGCAGGGAGGAATTTCAGCAAAGCAAGTCTTGAACAGGATAGCAGGAGATAGTTTCTGTGATGTTGAACAAGGTGAAGGCAGAGCTCCTCTGGACTGGATGGCTTAAGTAGGCAGGGCTGATGAGCAGGATATCATCAACAGCTGAGTAACTGGAGAGAGGAGCTGTCAATTAGCCGACAGCTGAGCGGCCAACTCAGAGAAAGAAGGGCTGAGCCCAGCCCTGACAGATGTACACAAAAAAATTGGTGGTGACTTGAAAAGTGAAGAGGTGTTCAGGACCCCTTGATAACATCCTATTGGATGAAACGCATCGGGGAGGTGACACTAGTGCTGACGTCAGGCCACTGTCCGGTACCGGGTTGGTAGTGGAACCCATTGTCATATGTTTTTATGATTTATTTTATTTTGTTTTTTAACATACAAATCCAACAAATACAAACTATGGAGACTTCATCTGGCTCCCTGTAAGCTTTATTTACTACAGCTGTATCTGGATGGTGCGAATTGCTGAACAGCCTTCCCCACAACAGATGGCGGATATACACTGAGTGCATGTTTGCTGTTGTAACGGCAGCCAGCTTTTACGGTGAGTGTCCATTTCACAGGGGTGCGGTGGATGATTCTGGAGCACTGTACTGGAACATCGCTTCACTTTTCACGTCACCCCCAATTTTTTGTGCACATCTTTACGCTGAACTATTGTGTTTTCACCAATAAGTTTATATTGCTGATCCTATCGTGGAACTGTACATTTAAATCTATATTTTTCACTATATTAGTTTTATTGTTTTCCATTTAAGATTAGATGTATATATGTATGTGTGTGTGTATGTGTGTGCATATACATATATATATATATATATATATATATATATATATATTAATATGCCCCCCACCCGCAGACCCCCAGAACCACCGTGCAAGGGTTGTGGGGACGAGGCCCTTGTCCCCATCAACATGGGGACAAGATGTTTTGGGGGGGACCCCAAAACATCCTCCCCATGTTGAGGGCATGTGGCCTGGTATGGTTCGGGGGGGAGCGCTCCCTTGTCCCCCCCTCTTTTCCTGCAGCCTGCCAGGTTGCGTGTTCGGATAAGGGTCTGGTATAGATTTTGGGGGACCTCTATGCCATTAAAAAAAAAAATTGGTGCAGGGTTCCCCTTAACCACTTCAATACCGGGCTATAGTCATATGGCATCCGCAGATGGGATTTCCCATCCTGGGCAGGCGTCATATGACGTCCTCGGCCTCTCGCAGCTCCTGCGGGCCCCCGGGGGGCCCGCAGCCCGGCAATCAGGGATGAGTAGTGTCCTTCAGACACAGCCCATCCCAGATCCGTGTAAAGAGCCAATAGAAAATGGCTCTTTACCACGTGACTGGTTGTGTCCAATCACAGCCAGTCACATGTACTGCCCATGTGCACGGCGCTCGTGCACGCCCCTTAGGGCATGCGCAGAGTGGCGATTGGGGATGAGGCTTGTCACCCTAACAGAGCCCAACCCCGATCGCAGTAAAGAGCCAATAAAATTGGCTCTTTATCATGTGACCGGCTGTGTCCAATCACAGCCGGTCACAGAATGTCAACGGACCACGGTAACGAGATGTAACTGGGTTCTCCTCCTCACACACTAATCATGTGTGAGGATGAGATTGTGGTAACATTTCGTTACTGCTTACAGTGTACACCAGCCACACTGATTGCCCCCCCAAGATAAAGAGGACCTGTCACAGTCCATCAAAGTACCTGTCGTAGTTCATCAAAGTACCTGTTGCAGTTCATCTGAGTACCCGAGTACCTGTCACAGTCCATCTGAGTACCTGAGTACCTGTCACAGTCCATCTGAGTACCTGAGTATCTGTCACAGTCCATCTGAGTACCCGAGTACCTGTCACAGCCCATCTGTGTACCTGAGTACCTGTCACAGTTCATCTGAGTACCCGAGTACCAGAGTACCTGTAACAGTCCATCTGAGTACCCGAGTACCTGTCACAGTCCATCTGAGTACCCAAGTACCTGAGTACCTGTCACAGTTCATCTGAGTACCCGAGTACCTGTCACAGTTCATCTGAGTACCAGTCACAGTTCATCTGAGTACCTGAGTACCTGTCACAGTCCATCTGAGTACCTGTCACAGTTTATCTGAGTACCCAAGTACCTGTCACCAGCCCATCAGAGTAACCGAGTACCTGTCTCCAGCTCATCAGAATACCTGAGTACCTATCTGCAGCCCATGCCTCATAGAATATATGTTTGCTTTCCAAAATTGGGTCATTTTTTGGGTAATTCCACTGTCCTGGTGCTCAAGGACCTTCAAAAGTGTGATAGGTAGAAATGAAATGAGATATGTAATTTATGCTCCTAGAACGCCTGAAGGTACTACTTCAATATTGGGCCTCTGTATGTGGCCAGGCTGTGTAAAAGTTTCATACATTTGGTATCGCCATACTCAGGAGGAGTAGCAGAATGTGTTTTGGGGTGTAATTTTTGCTATATACATGCTTTGAGTTAGAAATATCTTATAAACTGACCACTTTGTGTAAAAAAAAATATATGTTTTAATTTTCTTTCCATGTTTTCCGAAGACTTGTGGAAAAAAATGAATCGTTCAAAAGACTTAATATCTTATAAATTGACAACTTTGTGTAAAAAAAAATGTAATTTTCTTTCCACGTTTTCTGAAGACTTGTGTAAAAAAATTAACCATTCAAAATACTCACAATGCCTCATAGAATATACTTTGGGGTGTTTGTTTTCCAAAATGGGGCCAGGCTGTGTAAAAGTCTCACACATGTGGTATCACCATACTCAGGAGGAGTAGCAGAATGTGTTTTGGGGTGTCATTTTTGCTATATACATGCTTTGAGTTAGAAACTGACCACTTTGTGTAAAAAAAAAAATATGTTTTAATTTTCTTTCCATGTTTTCCGAAGACTTATGGAAAAAAATGAATCGTTCAAAAGACTCATTATGCCTCATAGAATAGACGTTGGGGTGTTTGCTTTCCAAAATGGGGTCATTTTGTGGGTAATTCCACTGTCCTGGTGCTCCAGGGCCTTCACATATGTAATAGGTTGTTAGGAAATTGGAGGTGTAATTTATACTCCTAGAACCCCTGATGGTGCTCCCTGTTTGTTGGACCTCTCTGTGTGGCCAGGCTGTGTAAAAGTCACACGCATGTGGTATCACCATACTTGGGAGGAATAGCAGAATGTATTTTGGGGTGTAATTGGAAGTATGCATATGCTGTGTGTGAGAAATAACTTGTTATTATGACAATTTTGTGAAAAAAAAAATCTTCATTTTCCCAAGAATTGTGGGGAAACATTACAACTTCAAAAAACTCACCATGTCTCTTGCTAAATACCTTTGACTGTCTACTTTTCAAAAAGGGGTCATTTGGGGGGTATTTGTTCTTTCCTGACATTTCAGGGCCTCAAGAAATGAGAGAGGCCGTTAGTGCATCGGGTGTGATCAGGTGTGATCAATTTTCAATGATTTGCACCGTAGCTTGTAGACTCTATAACTTTCACAGAGACTAAATAATATCCACTAATTTGAGTTATTTTTACCAAAGAGATGTAGCAGTATAAATGTTGGCCCAAATTTATGAACAAAAATGACTTATTTGCAAAATTTTATTATAGAAACTAAAAAAAAGTGTTTTTTTTTTTTTTTTCAAAATTTCAGCTCTTTTTTCACTTATGTCGCAAAAAATAAAAAACCCAGTGGTGATTAAATACCACCAAAAGAAAGCTCTTGATCTCTCCGGCAGAGGACAGGAAGTATGTATAAATGCTCTGTATTGAAGTGGTTAATATCCAGACCTGAAGGGCCGGTATGAATTTTGGGGGGACCCCCCACAATTTTTGTTAACTTTTTCTAATTTTGGTTTGGGTTTCACTTAATATTCATACCAGACCCAAAGGGCCTGGTAATGAACTGGGAGGGAGAACCCATGCCATTTTTTTTTTCATGAATTTTATTTATATTGCCTGGATCCGACAATACATTACAGCCCCGATCAGTTTTAAATGCCTCATTATTTTGACACCCTCATTTACAGAATGTCCTACACAGAGGGATTTGAGATACCCGCAAGTTAACTTTTCTGATAAAGAGTATCAAAAGTCACAGTTCCATCACTAGGGGCTGCCATAGTGTTGATACAACACAAACTGTACTTGTCTGAGCATCCTGGTTCACTATATGTGATATGAACGAGACCCAAGGCACCTGGGTTCTAAATTTTGGCCATTTACTCCAAATTTTGCTCAAATCTTAAATATCCAGTCATTCAACACCCTTGCTGTTTTGGTATTATTAAATTTTCCATTCCTTTCATTGAACATCTGAGCAAATGCAATCAGGAAGAAAAGTGTCAACTACCCTGGTAAATAGTTGCAAAATTAGATTTATTGCATCCTTCAATGGCCAGAAATTTAAGTACTTTGTGCTTAGATTTAACATTAATTCCCCGTACACACGGTCGGACATTGATCGGACATTCCGACAACAAAATCCTGGGATTTTTTCAGACGGATGTTGGCTCAAACTTGTCTTGCATACACACGGTCACACAAAGTTGTCGGAAAATCCAATCGTTCTGAACGCTGTGATGTAAAACACATATGTCGGGACTCTAAACAGGGCAGTAGCCAATAGCTTTCATCTCTTTATTTATTCTGAGCATGTGTGGCACTTTGTGCGTCGGATTTGTGTACACACGATCGGAAATTCCGACAACGGATTTTGTTGTCGGAAAATTTTATAGCCTGCTCTCAAACTTTGTGTGTCGGAAAATCGGATGGAAAATGTGTGATGGAGCCTACACACGGTTGGAATTTCCGACAACAAGGTCCTATCACACATTTTCCGTCGGAAAATCCGACCGTGTGTACAGGGCATTAGAGTTTAATTTTTAAAGGAAAGAATATTAATGCGAGTGCAAGAAACAGGAATCAAAATGTTCTTTTAAGACCAATTCTCTGATGTTGGTATAAGGGTAACTCTTGTTGATAGGGGTTACTACTCTTTGTATATAGTCTTGTGCTACCTTATTAAATATATCTGTAACGTGCAGTACTCCTGTTTCTATACATGTTGCTGAATTTAATAACCACCATTGTTCTGCATACTTGTGTTTCCTTTGCATTGGCATAGTTAATATACATTTTAATGGTCTTTCTGGGTTATTTTCGACCACAGTGACTAATGAGTTAGTCACTGTGTGTTTCCATCCCCTAGAAATTAGCCAGTTTGTCTGTAAATTATTACTTAAAATACAAGTGTACTCTTTGTTTTACTGCCTGTGACGAAAGGATAATTATCAGCCTGGAACTGGAATGAGGCAGAGCAAGAGACCCTTGACTTGTTAGTTAATTAGTATTATTATTATTAAGAACAACATCAATTGACAATGCACCTGTGTCTGTGCCTTTATAACAAGACATTGCTGAACTGCCTAGTGCTTACCATGCCCCTAGACACAAAATCAATTAGCGTGTCCTTTTTACTTCAAGTGATACTCGAGGAGGGGTCCATTTGTGACCAAGCAAAATGTTATATATTGCGTAAGAAAATTACAAGTATGTCACTGTTAAGGAAATTGTAAATTCTGTATAAAATTGTATTCTATTTTGTATGCTTTGCCTATGTATTGCACACTGTACTCAGTGTGAACACTGCACTAATGTTTTCATTACATGTTTGCATTTTTTTCGAGTCCTGATAAGAATTAGCCTGCCTATGTTATGTTCCTTATTACCATAAAAGTACAATTGTTATATTAATGTGATTCCTACGTAATCATGTGTATAAAAACCTTCAATTGCGTCAAATAAAACAGAACAGTTTTTTCTAAAGTTGCTGAGTGTATCTTTTTGTGTCTGCTCCCTACTGCAGTAGTTTTCTAATTTGGAACCACTAATCAATATGAGGATAGGAGTTGTCTATCTAAAAAATTTCTAGAACAGTCACATACTTCCTTACAGTCAATTAAAGTGATAGATACACAGACATGGAGATGGGCACAAACCACTCAACCCAGCACACAGGGTACATACATACTTCTTCATAAACAGATTCTCCATTTAATGCCCTCAGTGAAGTTTAAGGTGATATTAACCTCTCAGCCCCAAGTAGCCATATATTTGCATATCACATTGCAAACACAGCTGTGCCTTTGCTAAAAGGATTACCTTATAGACCCTCTGCCTCACCCACAAATGTATACAAGGAAATGCTCCTCAATACCTATGCGAGAAAATAAAGCACTACACACCCAATCGCAGTCTTCGATCTTCTAATCAAAACCTCCTCCTTATTCCAAAAACCCACTACAAAACAAAAGGAGAACGAAGATTCGCAGTCCAAGGACCACTGTTATGGAACGCTCTACCTACTCACATGCGCATGGAAGAAAACCATCAGACCTTCAGGAAGAAACTCAAGACCTACCTCTTCTAAGAAGCTGGACAACACAGGACAGATCTAGCGCCTTGAGGCAATTCAGTTCGCATTTGCAGCGCTATACAAATCATTCATTCATTCATTATATGAAAATTAGGAAATCTTGTATAAGTGACAATTTTTACCCACCTCTAACTGATACAAAATACTACATACACCACCACTAGTGACTTCTACCTGCTCAGCAGCACCATGCATACATACCATAGAATCCCAATATGTTTCTTCCATAAATGCCAGAAGTAGTGATGAGCTAGGGCTCTGAGAGAGAAAGGCCAGAACTGGAGACTACGCTCCAGTAGCCTACAAATGCGGACTATAGCAGCGACATGGTGGAGACACAAGTATATATAAAAAAAGCATATGCTTTATTGTACATTAGTTAAAAATACATTCAAAACAAAATACCACCTCCAATTCTCTTGGGGGTATATTCAGAATAACTAAAAATAGTATATAATACAGCAATTGGTAAACCTAACCATGTTTGCAACCAGATGAATGTAATCACAATGGCTGGAGTGTGTGATGAGCAGTTGTCTGTGGGGTCAATGTTTCTCCAAACATATGGCTTCCTCAGCACCCAGACAAGAAAGGAGCAGATTACCTACAAAAACATAGTATAAATATCACGGTATGTTATGCAGTACATGGAAATATGACACATGAAAAGTAGCACTATGCATATGAACAATGTGTGCCCCTACCAATAATCACAGCCAGCTAAAAGAAGGTCCGCCATCACCCCCAGGCAAAGGGTACCAAAGGCGAGCAACCCCCCAACCAAAAGGCACAGAGACGGCCAAGATGACAGTTTAATCATACTGTATTTCCAGATACATTTATGTATACTTCCAGCTTGAACAGGTCTACATAAAGAAGAATATTCTTAAGAAACTTAGATGTAAAATCTTTATATGTATGGTGGTGAGGATATCCCAATGAATAAATTATTTCAGGGGGTGGATAGAAGTAACAAAATGGCCAGTATCATGGGACTCTGTAGAAGGAGCTGAAAGGCGAAGGGGGGTATATATACTGATCAATACAAATTCACCATTAGAGGGCCCACCCCATTGTAATGACCCTTAGAGCAAATGTTATATACTCCAAGTGAGAGTAAGTAGCTGACAAGTGATGGTGCCAGAAAATAAGTGAATATATATGAATGAGTGAAGCTGCCCCTTTAAGAGTGGATATGGCTATACCACTCCAATCAGTGAATAAATGTGTAAGAAAGGTATGGCGCTATGTCATATTAAACCTTCATCAATTAATAATGTGACAATTTAATTTAACTCAGCGAATAGTAGAATGGGAAAGTAATTTGTGGCTAAGAAACAATTGCAAATATATAACTGTGACAAATCAGTGAAGAAACAGTCCAAATGAATTTGTTCTATATAGCTTCACACAAAGTAAAAGAAAAAACGAGTCCAATCACTGTGATTCAGAGCAGAAAAACCTTCAATGAGTGCTCCACCATAGATTATGCATATAAAGTGCACACTCACTGGAACGGAACTTTAAATCAAAAAAGCCTGGGTCAGTAAATGATATATCTCATTCAGCAATACAGATGGAAAACAAATCCTTTCACTTTGTTGGAAATCAAGCATTAGTTTGGAAAAAAATACAAACATCATCGCGCAAACATGTTTGGCAACAGTTAATCCAAGCAAACAACAAGGTAATGCACACTTACATTAGAATGTGCTATAAGTTGGCACCGACATGTATGGCTCTGGGGTAGAAAAACACACTGTATGTTCAGCCGCGTGCACCTTGATGTTTGCTTGGATTCACTGTTGCCAAAGATGTTTGCGCGATGATGTTTTTATTTTTTTCCGAGCTGATGCTTGATTTCCATCAAAGTGAAAGGATTCATTTTCCATCTGTATTGCTGAATGAGATATATAATTTACTGACCCAGGCTTTTTTTTTATTTAAAGTTCCGTTCTGGTGAGTGGGCATTTTATATGCATAATCTATGGTGGAGCTCCTTGAAGCGATTCAGTTCGCATTTGTAGTGCTATACAAATTGTTCATTCATTCATTCATTCATTGAAGTTTTTTTTTTTGCTCTGAATCACGGTGATTTTTTTTTTTTTTTTTTGCTTTGTGTGAAACTATGTAGAACTAACTCCTTTTGGACTGTTTCTTCACTGATTTGTCACAGTTACAGATTTGCAATTGTTTCTTAGCCACCAAATTACTTTCCTATTCTATTCTTGCTGGGTTAAATTGAATTATCACATTATTAATTGAAGGTTTAATATGAGAGAGCGCCATACCTTTCTTGCACATTTATATACTCACTTCAAGGTAGCATGTGGCTCAAATATATACATATATGACCACAGGGACCAAGAAGGAAGATCCCCCAGTATGTGTCATCCCAAAGTCTGTTCACCACGACACTGGACCATATGACTCCCACACCCAAAATAGAGTCTCTACAAAGATTAAAACAAGTACCATATACTATCCAAATAATGGGTTGTATAACCAACATTACCAAAGTCCACCATGTAAGTCGGGGTATAAGTGCAATCAATATGGTTCACACTCAGCACCACAGAGAGAAGGTCAAAGTCTGGCCATCAGCCTGGCAGCTTGGAGCAAGCATTTCAAATGCAGGGCAGGCAATGCCTTAAGTATCCCTGCCGCGCCTAGAGCCGGCTGCCGCACACCACAGGTTATATAACCTATTCATCTGATACTATACGGTACTTGTTTTAATCTTTGTAGAGACTTTATTTTGGGCGTTGGGAGTCATATGGTCCAGTGTCGCGGTGAACAGAATTTGGGATGACATATCCTGGGGGGATCTTCCTTCTGCACTGGTGTACAGTCATGTTGGAACAGGAAGGGCCATCCCCAAACTGTTCCCACAAAGTTGGGAGCATGAAATTGTCCAAAATGTCTTGGTATGCTGATGCCTTAAGAGTTCCCTTCATTGGAACTAAGGGGCCAAGCCCAATCCCTGAAAAACAACCCCACACCATAATCTCCCCTCCACCAAATGATTTGGGCCAGTGCACAAAGCAAGGTCCATGTTTTTTCTTTTTCCTGTGTCAGCCCGGATGGGTGTGCCATGAGGTCTGGCTCAGCAAGGTGGGCTGGACCAGGAAGTGACGATGCAACACACTTGATTAGAGATTATTATTATTATTTAACCACTTCAATACCAGGCACTTAGACACCTTCCCGCCCAGACCAATTTTCAGCTTTCAGCGCTGTCGCAATTTGAATGACAATTGCGCGGTCATGCTACACTGTACCCAAACAAATTTTTTATCATTTTGTTCCCACAAATAGAGCTTTCTTTTGGTGGTATTTGATCACCTCTGCGGTTTTTATTTTTTGCGCAACAAATAAAAAAAGACCAAAAATTTTGAAAAAAAACACGTTTTTCTTTGTTTCTGTTAAAACTTTTTGTAAATAAATACGTTTTCTTCTTCAATGACGGGCACTGATATGGCTGCACTGACGGGCACTGATACAGTGGCACTGATGGGCACAGATGAGGTGGCACCGATGAGGTGGCACTGATGAGGTGGCACTGACGGGCACTGATGATGGGCACTGATAGGCGGCACTGATGGGCACTGATAGGTGGCACTGATGGGCACTGATAGGTGGCACTGGTATGCGGAACTGATGGGCACTCATAGGTGGCACGGATGGGCACTTATAGGCGGCACTGATGGGCACTCATAGGTGGTATTGATGGGCACTTGTAGGTGGCATTGATGGTTACTTATGGGTGGCACTGATAGTTGGCACAGATGGGCATGGATGGGCACTGATAGATGGGCACTGATGGGCACGGATGGGCACTGACAGGTGGCATGAATGGACACTGATGGGTGGCACTGATGGCATTGCTTATTTGCAGTGATGCCCCTAAGGGCATCTTTTTCCTGTGTCAGCCCGGATGGGTGTGCCATGATGCCTGGCTCAGCAAGGTGGGCTGGACCAGGAAGTGACGATGCAACACACTTGATTAGAGATTATTATTATTATTTAACCACTTCAATACCAGGCACTTAGACACCTTCCCGCCCAGACCAATTTTCAGCTTTCAGCGCTGTCGCAATTTGAATGACAATTGCGCGGTCATGCTACACTGTACCCAAACAAATTTTTTATCATTTTGTTCCCACAAATAGAGCTTTCTTTTGGTGGTATTTGATCACCTCTGCGGTTTTTATTTTTTGCGCAACAAATAAAAAAAGACCGAAAATTTTGAAAAAAAACACGTTTTTCTTTGTTTCTGTTAAAACTTTTTGTAAATAAATACGTTTTCTTCTTCAATGACGGGCACTGATATGGCTGCACTGACGGGCACTGATACGGTGGCACTGATGGGCACAGATGAGGTGGCACCGATGAGGTGGCACTGATGAGGTGGCACTGACGGGCACTGATGATGGGCACTGATAGGCGCCACTGATGGGCACTGATAGGTGGCACTGATGGGCACTGATAGGTGGCACTGGTATGCGGAACTGATGGGCACTCATAGGTGGCACGGATGGGCACTTATAGGCGGCACTGATGGGCACTCATAGGTGGCATTGATGGGCACTTGTAGGTGGCATTGATGGTTACTTATGGGTGGCACTGATAGTTGGCACAGATGGGCATGGATGGGCACTGATAGATGGGCACTGATGGGCACGGATGGGCACTGACAGGTGGCATGAATGGACACTGATGGGTGGCACTGATGGCATTGCTTATTTGCAGTGATGCCCCTAAGGGTGGCATTGCTGGGCATCACTGCAACATAATTGCGCCAATCAGTGCCCATTTGTGGGCACTGATTGGCACAGATTTGGCACACTGGGCACATGTGGATGGCCATGGGGTACATACCTGGCCATCCACATGTTGCCCCTTCCCTGGTGGTCCTAGTGGCGATCCCTGGTGGTCCAGTGTGGTGATCTGCGGGGGGGCTGCACTGATAAACAATCAGCGCAGACCCCCCCTGCCAGGAGAGCCGCCGATCGGCTCTCCTCTACTTGCGTCTGTCAGACGCGAGTGAGGAAGAGCTGATCAACGGCTCTTCCTATTGACAGCGTGATCAGCCGTGATTGGACACGGCTGATCACGTGGTAAAGAGCCTCCGCCGGAGGCTTTTTACCAAGATCAGTGTAGCGGTGTGTCAGACTGACACACCGCTCCACCGATCGCCGCGATGCGCGCCCCCGGGGGCGCGCTGCGGCATGTTATCCTGCTGGACGTCATATGATGTCCAGTCAGGATAACAGAACCACTTCCCGGACGTCAATCCGCTATAGGGCGGGCGGGAAGTGGTTAAACAGCGATGAGACATCCAGTCTTCAACCCTTACTGAAGAAGTCACGGTGGTATAGTAGCCGATTTGATGTAACGCGTATAAGGTAGAAGAAGTCACAGTGGCAACGTCATCCCGGGAGTATCTTGTCGTTTCTATGCATCCTGAGCCCGCACTGTTCAAGTGCCGCATTTGTGAGTAACGTTTTAATGTTTATATGAGGAAATAAACCGTTTTGAGCACTAGATTTTGCCTTTTCTGTTCCTATGTGCACCGGACCCCATTGAGGGAATTTGTACTGGCTGATATCCATCTAATTAGCCGGAGGCAGCACGGACAGAATAGGAGTTCCATGACCAGCTGATTTGTTTATATCCCTGAGAGGGAACCTGCTTTATCTGACCTTCTGGTGAAACAGGGGTCAGAACGTGAGGTGAGCAGCTAGGATATTGAGGTGGAGGAGAGCACTTGCATTTTCACGTTTATGCACTGGTGGAGTGTGGTGTGTTTTTGTGCAGAAGACTCTCAGGATTATTTTTGTGCAATTGGACTCTAATTTTTATTCAATTTTTTTTTCTTTTTCTTTTTTTTGAGTGTGTGGACTTTATCTTTATTGTTTATTTTTCATTATTCCCATATAGGGTACACATATATTTAATTATTGTGTATTGTTCACTACTCCCAGTCAGGGAACACGAACATTTGATTGTGCACTCAGTATCTTGCATTATTGCAAGTTGATCATCTATTCTCTTTAAGGATTTATTTGTAGTTATTTAGGAAGCGCAACACTGTTTTGTTATGTATATTCTTTATGTGAAGTGAACGCATTTTCTGTGTGTGCAGCAGCCAGGTGGGGGGGTATTTTTCAATTTTTGGTTTGTGGTGGGATTTTGTCACATCACTTACTACTCATATCACTACATAGTGATTAAGGTTATTATCATTTGCACATTTTCTGTGTGTGCAGCAGCCAGGTGGGGGGGGGGGTATTTTTCATTTTTTGTGGGATTTTGTTATATCACCTATTATTCATATGACTACATAGTGATTAAGGTTATTAATATTTGCGCTGATAGAAATTTGTTTTATTATTTGTTGTTAACCTGACTGGAAAAAAAAGTATATTAAAAAAAAACAAAAAAACCCACTAGACATTCTATTTAATTGTTTGTGATTTCATTTTTTAACCTCTTGCGCGTAATGCATATATGTGTCCACCTTTGTGATTGGCTCTGTACCATGTGATCGCTGTGGCCAAACACAGAAATCACAGTAATAGTAGTAAACAATGCTGGTCTTTCATTCATCCATTGTTTACTACTGTGAACTCTGTGATTGGTTATAGTGATCACATTGGACATAGCCAATCATAGAGTTCACAGTAGTACTCAATGAAGCCGAACAGTGTAAAGAAATGACTGCTTAGACAGTTATCATGAAAAATATAAAGTTTAAATCTTCAAATAACTGACCATGACTCTTAAAAATACCTTGGGGTGTTTCCTCTCCAAAACGTGGTATTTGTTAAGTATTTCAACTGTACTGGTGCTCCAGGGCCTCTACGAGTGTGATAGGTAGTCAGGAATTTAGTTGTGTAATTTATGGCCCTAGAAAGCCTGAAGCTGCCTCTTGGATTTTGGGCCACTCTGTAAATAGGCTGTAAAAAAGTCTCACATTTGTGGTATCACCATATGTAAGCGCTTGATGCCCTAACTATAAACTACTTCCATCTGCTGTAAAATAAAAATGCAGCAAAGTATAACATAATTTTGTATCACCTCACATAATAGTTTATATATATATATATATATATATATATATATATATATATATATATATATATATATATATATATATAAATGAATGAATGAATGAAAAATGTATAAAGCGCTGCAAATGTGAACTGAATCGCCTCAAGGCGCTAATGCGTTTGGTGTTGTAGCTTCTAGAAGAGGAAGGTCTTGAGTTTTTTCCTGAAAGCCAGGTGGTTTTCCTCCATGCGGATGTGGGGCGGAAGTGTGTTCCATAGCCGAGGTCCTTGGACTGCAAATCTTCGTTCTCCCTTTGCTTTGTAGCGGTATTTGGGAATGAGAAGGAGGTTTTGGTTAGATGATCGAAGATTGCGATTGGGTGTGTAGTGTTTTATTTTCTATCGAAGGTATTGAGGCGCGTTTCCTTGTATGCATTTGTGGGTAAGGCAGAGGGTCTTGAATGTGATCCGGTTCTTTACGGTAAGCCAATGTAGGCTCCTCAGGGATGGGGAGATTGACTCCCAGGGTTTTTTTCCTGTTAACAGTCTTGCCGCCGCATTTTGGATGAGTTGTAAGCGCGCAAGCTGATATTGGGGTAATCCTATGTAGAGCTAGTTAGCGTAATCGAGTCGGGAATTGATGATTGTTCCAACTACTGCTGCTTTGTCCTGTTCTGTGATGAAGGGGATAAGTCTACGTAACAGGCGAAGGAGATGGTGGTATCCGCTAACTACGGATCCTATTTGTGCATCCATTGTCATTCCTGAGTCAAAGATAACTCCGAGACTCTTGACTTTGATGCTCGGAGAGATGGTCTGTCCTAAGATGGTGGGAGGTGTCCACGGAGTCTTGTTTTTGGCATTTTGGTTAGCCTGTAGGAGAAGAAGTTCTGTTTTTGAACCGTTGAGTTTGAGGGAGCTAATGGTCATCCAATCATCTATCAGAGTGAGGCATTTCTCTAATTGTTGATGGTGGTCTTTTTGTCCGGTGATGCGAAGGTATAGTTGGGTGTCATCAGCGTATGAGTAGAAGCAGAGGTCCGATTTTCTGATGATTTTGAGGAGTGGGCGGATGTAGATGTTGAATAGGACTGGTGATAAGGGTGAACCCTGCGGGACTCCACAGGAGATTGTGCGGGTTTCCGAGGTGAATGCTCCCAGTCTCACTGTCTGAGAGCGATTCTCTAAGAAGGATGCAAACCATTTTAGACCAGAGTCTGTGACTCCTGCTACTTCTGTGAGGCGGGCGAGTAGAGTATTGTGGTCCACTGTATCAAATGCTGCACTGAGGTCTAATAGTGCCAGGAGACATGATTCTCCATCATCTGCTGCTTCCAGGACATCGTCCCATATTTTGAGAAGTGCTGTTTCTGTGCCATGCCCTGGGCGAAAGCCTGATTGCAGAGGATCCAGGAGTTGGTGTGTGTCCAGGTGGCGCTGTAGCTGTTGTACTACCGCTTTCTCCATAATCTTGGAGATGGTGTTGAGGCTTGTTATTGGTTTGCGGTAGTTAGGGTCCTTAGGGTCGAGATTGGGTTTCTTTAGTAGGGGTTTGATGATACCTTGCTTGGGGGTGGTTGGCACAATCCCCTCTTTGAATGACTGATTTATGAGGTGTGTTATAGTAGGGGCCAGAATGTCGGAACACTCTTTCAGGAGTTTTGTGGGAATTATGTCATTTGGAGATGTGCTGTCTCAAAGACTTCTCATAATGTTTCTAGTCGTATCAGTGGAGATTGGTGTTAAAGAGAAATCTGGTGGTTTTGTGATGTTCGTGTCGGTATCCTCTTCTTGCTTTGGGGGAGTTGTTTTTTTCTTTTGATTGATTTCCGGATATTGTCGATTTTGTCGATGAAGAAATTTGATAGCTCATTGCAGAATTCTTGAGTATCATTTGCTGGGGGCTCTAAGCAGGTAGGGTTCATTGATTGGGCGACTATTTTGAAAAGTTCCCGCGGTCGGTTTAACGCAGTTGAGATGGTGTTCGAAAAATGTTTTTTTATTGGCTTTGAAATAAATATATATATATATATATCTATATATATATATATATATATATATAGATATATATATATATATAAAATATATATATATATATATCTATATATATATATATATATATATAAAATATATACCATCCTAAAATCATAGCATATCAATTAAAATTATCCAGAAGGTAAAACTGTGTGCAAAACATACAAAGCTGTCACTTGCTTTGTGCCTTTGCTGCCACTTGAAGTTGGATTGGGAATCCAAAAGACATTCTGTAACAAAAGAGGGTGTACAAGGGAGCAAGAAAAACTACAGTGGGGACGGAAAGTATTCTGAC